>NW_021681206.1:47151-72912 GCF_001412515.2 Diachasma alloeum | reverse complement strand
GGGGGGGGGGGGGGGCTCTATTAAGGCGAAAATTGCAAAAATGAAAAGAAATATCCCAGAGTGAAAAAAAAATTACTATGCTGCAACCATTCGGAAGCATACCACCAATTTATTCATGAGGGAGAAAGCATTATCATATTGCTCAGTGACATGTTCACCATCATATGCTCGCTCAGATATTATATGGTCACTGCCCCCTGCTTGTTTTGATGATTGGAAAGTTCAACATTTATTTGAAACAAAATAACGTGAGTGGCATTTACGCTTGTTTAATCGAAAATGATTGGATATTTGTTGCTCTGTTCCAAAAAAAAATTGAAAACCATTATTTCGATTATATTTCCAATACCGAGCATAAATAGCGCATTTTTGAGAAATAAGTCACTTTAATTTTGGAAATGACCATGTTTTGTGGTTATATGACTATTACTAAGCTGGCGATATTGACAGAAAACAATATCTCTTTAATTTTTATCTCGAGCAGTGGAATGATTCTTCAATTATTGAAAAACAGGAACTCATAAAAAAAATCAATGATTTAACGGAATTTCTTATTCATGTAGCCTTGATACGAAGAGAGCTCTTAAGAGCTTTGAACTTGAAGATTTTTGCCTTGTGCATAAAATTTGCGATGCAGTCAATAGCGCCACGATTAACTTCATTTCAACCGAGGTCTAACCGTGGGTAGGTAAACCAAAAACTGTCTCTCAGCGCTAAAGCTCAAATTATTCGTGAATGCGCACAACCACGCGCAATGAATTTAGTTAACAATAAAATAGATCTTGAATTTTTCAAACTTCCAGTATTTGTAATGCTCTCTTTTATCGTGAGAATTGATGAAAAAAGCAAACAAAACGTGACGTTATCGTTTAAAATACAAGTTTTTCAACGTTTTTTATTGAAAATTCACTATTGTAAGCAGCTAGGAATTGGAAAAATATTTCATCCTATATATTCTCGAAGGTTCTGACGGATTACTCGATAGGGGGTTTGAGTTGTTCATGCAGTCAAGTGCTAGTCGATCACGTTCGATTGATCGACCAACGATGGACTAGCAGTCGACCAACAATTGACCATTGACCGTCAATGGACTAACCATCGACCAGCAATCGACCAATGATTGATCATCGATCGAATAATCCTCTACTAGTGGTCAACTAACCATTTGTCGACAATCGACCGAGTGAATAAGTCGACCTCCTGTTGAGCCACCATCGAGTAGCCATCGATGGGTTTGTCAAGGAGTGGCAGGAAATGAAATATTTTGGTATTTCGAGGAAGGAAAATCTGACTTTGCGCCTACGCCGTGACCAAAAGTAACATCCTGACCACGGGAGGTTAAATAAAGGACCCTTAACCAAATGCTTACGAAACTCGCCTTTGGCTCGGGTGATAATTCTGCACGTGGATACGACTCCGTTATTTTCCCTCCTTAGGTAGGGAATATACTATTCTTTCTGTTCCCTAGTTTTAAATAAACCAGTCCTGAAGAGGAGCCGTATAATGATCAATTCGCCGGCTGATTTACGATTGCAATCCGACTGTTCAAGCTCTGGCCTAAAATTAGGCCAAACAGGCCCCCTTCCCCCTCGGTAACCTTCGGCCATCAACAGATCACGCACGAATACGACAGTGCGTATCTTGATGGTCAGTACATCATCGACACCGAACCGGAGCGGATAACCATCTTGGCAATTATCGGGAATCTTATCGTGCAGAGTATCGAACATTATCGTTAATGATCGGAACAATCATCTACATATTTCGTGTTTATTGTACAGTCCACTCCGGGACTTCAACTATTTATTTGTCAATCATCGAGTGTATTTTTCAGTGCATCAAATTTTAAATATAGTGACAACCAACGAAATTCATCCACATTATTTTCCGGCATCACATCCCGTTTCATTTTCCTTCCCGGCCTTCCAATCATCAATACCCCACGATTTTTATTATTTGGTCCTTCGAACCGGATGCGGAAGTAAAAAGTGCAGTGGACAATCATCGTGAGTAAAAGACAGTGTAAGGAAAATTAACGTCTGTGAAAACCGACGCCGTGATTTCCACGATTTTCGGAGTTCACACAACTTCTTCGAGAGAAATCATCCAAGGTCGGACACTCAACGAGGCACAAAGGCAATTTAGTTTATTGCCTTTGCTTACATCGGTCGCAGAGGCCACTCACCACGAGGAACGTTGTGAAGTCACCCTGGAGACTCAACGATCGACACATCGCCACTCGCCGTAGCACTTCGGCAATCCACGGAATCGTCTATCTCCATCCACTCGCAGCCGTAGCGTGCACACTGCACCTCTTCCCCACTTGGTCACTCAACATATCTGGGAGCGGCAACTTCTCGGCGGAACACAGCGCGGCAGTCTGTAATCCCACGGTCGGTAACTCAACGGCAGATGAGAGCAACAAACTCACGTCTGTCTTTCCAGCGGAATCAACCTCATACTGGGCTGAAGTAGTAGAAGAGGTAGAGGCAATCGAGAAATTTATCAAGGACATAGTCTACAAAATGGTAAATCATGTCAGCTATTCGGAGGAGCCGCAACAAACGAAGAGGATAATAACCCCCTGGCCGAGCAGCTTTTAGCTGAAGGCCAGACTACAATTGAATCGGTTAACGAACCTGAAGAACATCATCGGGGAGGTCAACATGGAGGGAATCGGCAGCCTGACCTCAGATGACATTAAGGCGCACTAACACATCGTGGAAACTCAGTGGACGAACTTCTCCTCGTACCACGAGGCACTGATCAAGGGTGGAACCGAAGACGCCCTTGAGCATCCGTACTTTGTGGAGGACGTTCCAGCAAGCTCTCAGCGCATACTCCAAGGCCACGAAAGATCTTGGGCGTATCATGGCGCATATTCGGGTGAAGCAACGGTACGAGACATCATCAAGAGCATCATCAATCAGCACTCTTCAAAGAATTGACATCCCGGAGTTCTCTGGGAAGTACTCGGAGTAGAAGGCCTTCTACGACGCCTTCGTATCACTCGTCCACGAGAACCCGAAGATTCCGGACGTGGAGAAGATGAGAAGGCTGAAGGGTGCCCTGCAAAGACAGGCTAAGGCGCTCATCAAGAACATCGGAGTTGAAGCAGTCAATTACTCCATCGCTTGTAAGAAACTCATCGCACGCTACGAGAATCCGAGGCTCATAATGGCTTCTCACTTGAATCGGATCCTCAACATGGAGCAGCTCACAGAGAAGTCAGCTGCGGGGTTGTTGGCTGTCGTCAACATGACGACTGAGGCCCTGGAGGTATTCAAGTCACTTGGAGCTCCCACCGAATAATGGGACATCATCGTGGTCCACATCATAAGGAGGATCATCGACGCAGACACCAGGGAGGCTTGGGAGGTGAAGCTCGGGGATTCAACTCAACCCCCACTGTTGAAGGTCTTCCTGGTTTCTCCAGGCTAGAACTCGCACCTTGGAGAATGTGGATCGAGAAGAGTACAACGGGACACCTACGAATGCAGCACCCAAGCAGAAGCCAACAGCGAAAGTGCACCAGGTATCAGCGGAGAAATGATCGGGGAAATCATCAACTGCACAACCCAGCGCAGCAACAGGCCCATCATCGAATAGGACATGCCTAGCATGTAACGGCACCCATTGGCTGGGGATTGAGTGCCCGGCGTTCCTGGCCATGGTGACAAAAAGCTATTCGTGGAGAACAACAGGCTGTGCTACAATTGCTTGGGCCTCTACCGAGCCCACAAGTGCAAGAGTGATCGGCGATGCAAGACGTGTCAGGGCCTCTATCACACACTTATCCACATGGTCCCAGGCAATACAGGGTCGTCAACGACAGAGTCATCACGTACCTCAACACTATCAAAACACGCCACGAGCGGTTGAGTATCAGATTACCATTTCAGTAATTTGAAGTAAACTCACCTGCTGTGTTTGTTGACAGACAACTGGACCATCAGTACGCAACAGACATTTGTCCATTAGGAGCCTGTCAACAAGTCATCCGGTCCATCATCATGCCAAGACAGCATTACATATCAAGTCATCTGTGAGGTCACTCATCGAGTGGAAGAGATCAATGACCTCTCACAATTAGCTTGGAGATCCTGGACAATCAGAGAAATACTAGGTGGGACATCAACCTCATTTAAACTCATGCATCGTGGAGATCATCGTCAATCAGAGAAATACCAAGTGAATAATCAATCAGAACCATACCAGATGAGTCCAGTGAACACCATCAACGTTTTGGAAGTTCATCGACCTCATCAGAAAGCAACTCAACTGGTAATCTTGGCACCGGCGAGGGTCATCCCCCTCAATCATCACGGAAATTCAAGGCCAGCACGAATCCTCATCGATCAGGGCTCAGAGATATTATTAGCCTCTGAACGCTTGGTCAATCAACTTCATTTGGAGCGGAGGTCATCATCACCCATCGTCGTCGGTATAGGAGAAACCTCATCGAGAAGCACGCGTGGTGTCGTGACACTCGCCTTACAACCGAGGTATGACCCCGCTGCTCAAATCAACATGGACGCCCACATACTGAGCAAGTTCACGGTGAATTTACCGCCATTTACTTGCGAATCAACTATTCCTCATCAATTAAGAAAACTTCAACTAGCAGATCCACAATTCTTAAAACCTGGGACCGTCGACATCATCATCGGAGCTGACTACTACGGGAGAATCATCGGCGAGACAATCATCAGGTTCAAGGAAACGCATCTAATAGCTCAACAAACCGTTTTCCGCTGGACTATATTAGGGGTCAGTCTGCTGGACCGGCTGTGCTCCAAAATCATCGTTAAAAGTAATGAAACAGACAGTGAAGCAAGAGCTCTTGGAACTCCTGAAGAAATTTTGGACTCAAGAAGAACTACCAGATACATCATCATCGTCAGTCTCGACGAAGGCTGAAGCGGAGTGTGAACAGCATTTTATCGAGACTCTTCGACGAGATTCGAAGGGACGCTACATAGTGCGTCTCCAGTTTAAATCATCGCCAGCCGCCTTGGTGGATACAACATCATCGGCCAAGAGACGATTGTAGAAGCTCATCAGACGACTCTCATCAGATCCGGACACTCATACCCGATACAAGAAATTCATCGAGGAATATGAGGCCTTGAACCACATGCAACGAGCATCATCGACGTCGGAGCTGGAGCGGGCATATTATTTGCCTCATCACGCAGTGCTTAAGCCAGATAGCACGACCACAAAATTGAGAGTGGCGTTTGACGCCTCGCACCGCAGGTTATCGGGGTTGTCATTGAATGATATCTTCTATCCGGGACTCAAACTGCACGTCAACAGTTCCGACGTCCTCTGACTGCGTCGGCATCACCTTGTTTTTGGCACGGACATCGTGAAGATGTTCCGCCAGATCGAGGTTTATGAAGATGACTGGCACTATGAACGAATTCTCTGGGAGGACGACAGCGGCCAACTCATTAAATATCAACTGATGACAGTCACCTATGGCACCAGCTGTGCACCCTGCTCTGCTCTGTCTCTGCTCTACCACTTGGAGACATATCAACGGCAAAGAAAATCGGCGGACTGCGCATCCAGGGGCCTATCATCAAAACAACTGACGGAACATCATCTGTGGTGGACAGGACCCTCATGGCTTGTCCTGTCACCGGGTCAGTGGTTAGCCTCACCAATGGACTTACCATCATTAATGGAAGTATCATCAGAAGCGGCTCGGGAAGGGAGACCGCCAATCAACAGCTCGGATTCAGTGTAAATCGCCGAGGCGGATGCACTGCTCATTACATACTCATTGTTGACGAAGCTCTTGCGGATCATAGCCTGAATCCATCGAGTCGCAAGACGCTTCCAACTGCAGCCGGCACCGGAATCTGCCCAATTAGAACCACAAGAGCTCGAAGAAGCCAGACTGTTTTGGGTTAGGTACACTCTACAGCTCTACTTCGAGGCGGAAATCAACACCTTATGGACAGGCAACTCACTGGCAGTAAATCATCGAACGGCGATGCTGACGCCATATCTGGAGCACTGCGTCATACGCTTGGGCGGACGTCTACGAAAATCAACGTTGGATCCGGAGGAGAAAAATCCAATTATTCTCCCACGCCACTCACCGCTATCAACGCTCATCAACGGAGTTTCCATGGAGGCACTCAACTCACTTTGCCATACATTCAGCAGAGATACTGGATCATCGGTGGAGTAGCTCCAATACGTTCACACATCATTTAGTGCGTTATTTGTTCACGTCGTCGAGCACTGAGGACTCAGCGGTTAATGGGACAGCTGCCAGCGCGACGAGTGACACCATCAAGGGTTTTCCTCCACTCAGGAGTGGACTTCGCCGACCTAATCAACGTCCTGAAATGGAGAGTGTCAGGGGAAAACAAAACAATGTACAAGGCGTACACGCCTTAATACATCTGTGTTTGTATGCTTCGTCACATCAGCTACTCATCTGAAAATGGTAATGGATCTGTAAATGGTAAATCGTAACGGATCTGATATTGGAGGGTTTCATCGCAGCGTACAAACGCTTCACTTCAAGACGGTATCTGTGCGATACTGACCAGTGACAGGGGACTCAACTTCATCAGGGCAGAGAGAGAACGCCAGAATCTTTTCGACTAGGCATCCAGCAAATCAACTGTCATTAGAGATCGGCTAGCATCCAACAGAAATGGAAATTCAACCCCTCTCATTCGCCACACATGGGAGGCAAGTGGGAGGCCGCTGTGAAGTCAACAAAACCTCACCTCAGGAGGATCATCGGGGCTTCGAACATAACGTATGAAGAATTACGTACGATTCTTCTGACTTAGGTTGAAGCCATACTCAACTCTCGACCACTCTGTCCACTCACCAACGACCCGCAAGACATATCAGCCCTGACATCGGGGCACTTCATCATCGGGGAACCGCTCTCAGCGGTTCCTGAACCATCGCTCCAGCAAATCACCACGGACAGACACAGCGGGTGGTAAATCATCACCCAGAGGCTCCAAAACTTCTGGGATCATTGGGCACGAGAGTGTATTCATCGATACCAACAAAGCTACAGGTCGAAACTGCCAACGCACGTAATCAAAATTGGTTCGTTGGTGTTCAACACGCTGTTCATCACGGTGTTCTTGAAATTCATCCAGGACAGAACAACCTGACAAGAGTTGTTAAACTGAGGAAAGGTCATCAGGAAATGCAGCGGGCAATCCGTCGACTTGTTCCATTGCCCATCAACACAGATCTACTGAAGGATCAATAGTGAGGACGATCAACTATACATCGTCACCAGGAGATGACGCAGGGCGGGCGGGATGTTCAAATTCTGGCCTAAAATCGGGCCAATCACGCCCCCGTCCCCCTCGGTAATCTTCGGCCATCAACGGATCACGCACGAAGACGGCAGTGCGTGCCGTGGTGATCAGTATATCGACACTGAACCCGATCGAGTAACCATCTTGGCAATTATGGGGAATCATATCGGACAAAGTATCGAACATTACCGTTACTTATCGGAACAATCATCTACATATTTCGTGTTTATTTTACACTCCACTCCGGCACTTGAACTATTTAGGTGTAAATTATCGAGTGTATTTTTCAGTGTATCAAATTTTCAATATAGTGACAATCAACGAAATTCATCTACGTTATTTTCCGGCATTTCATCCCATTTCACTTTCCCTCCCGGCCTCGCAATCATCAAAATCCCCAGATTTTTAACACTGACTGATGTCGTTCTTTAAAAACCTCATCTAACCGTAAGGTGAATTATTTAAACATAAATACCTTATTTATTTTTCAGATTGTCTGAGAGAAATTGCGTAGAGTTGATAACAAAATTGATTGAATTGAATCTACTAGACGTCATTTTCACTGCCGATGGAAAGGAATACATTACTCCACAATATTTAGAAAAGGAAATTCGTGATGAATTGTACCTGCATGGTGGGAGAATAAACTTAGTGGAATTAACAAAAATTTTGAATGTTGATTTGTTCCACATCACGAGAACTGCGAATGACATTGAGAGACATGACAAGAGTGTCAAAGTAATTTTGGGCCGTCTAATCATAGACAAGAGTTATATGGTTAAGATTGTGGCGGAAATCAGTGATACATTGAATCAGATTGGGTTCATCAATATTGCGGAATTGACGCTGCATTATGATCTACCAGATAATTTTCTGCAGCCTCTGGTGGAAAAGGCACTAGGAAAAACGATTCATGGCACACAGGATAAGCAGGACCCTAAAATTTTTTACACCGAGGGATTCATTACTACGAATAAGGCTAAGATGAGCGGAGCCTTCTTTGCTATTACGAAACCTACGCCATTAAGTGCTGTTATGGGACAGTGCAATATACCTGAAAAGATATTTTCCGGTACGGGAAATTCTAAAAAACATCGATTTTCCATATATTTACGTAAAGAAATTATACAGGATTTCCCAAAACTCACTATACTTATCGTGAGGTTAGTTGGAGGGAGTCAGTTGGAGATAAAGTTTGAAAGATTTTTCTCCTCCGGCGTTTTTTTTAAGAAGGGTCAACAAAATAAGAATCCATCGCACCTCGTTTTAGATAATTCATAGCTTCCCTCTCGTTTCGGATGGAGGTATCAAAAGGATGTCATTCCATTGGGTATTTAGTGCACTACGATCTGAAAAAATGGTCTTCTATCATCATGACCGGATGAGGAAGCCGGCGATGAATTCCGCCGTGGCGTAAGAGCTAGTTGATTTCAACATGCAATGCGACCCCAAAAATCAGAGTCAATGTAAAACATTCATATGTTCACTCCGATTTCATATTAAAGGATGGAATTGATTAAAATCGATCACACCTTCAATGCCATCATCCATTCACGTCAAATGGGGAAAGGCATATGATTTCTCTGTCGGCGAATAGAGTTGGATTGGCTGTTTTTTCTTTGATAACTCATAAATAGAGCGTCGAAGACAAAAATGTAATGAAACTTTTCATTTCCTAATGCCCCCTCCCCTCCAGCTAAACTTACGATAAATATACGATGAGTTTTGTGACACTGTTCGAGGCTGGGTCTGAGATCTGTGGAAATTATGAGCGATGGGCGAGATAAAAACGGATTCTAACGGGAGCGGGAGAAGGTTCGCAAATCACTACACGTGCACGTTGGTCACAAAAGTCAATTTCATTATTAAATAAAGTCAATTATTTACACGTGTTAGCTTTAGCGTGATTACCGAGATGGTCAAAACAAATGCGCGGGTCACAAAACTATTAAATAAACGCAGTTCACAGAATTTAGGTAGCGCAGGGCAATTAGTTCTAAGAACTTGAGCAAAATAGCGACTTCGCGGAAAAGTGATATACACTGTACGATGGCCGATATGCAAATGAGGCCGATTGAAAGACCGGAAGGTGGCAGGTGTCGATCATCGTGGGTCCAAACGGGCCCCAATTTAAATGAGAGCGTTCGCTGGACACCTGTTTATCAAGTGGCGCCTCAGGCATCGGAGGTGACAGGCCACTGGTCAGTTCAGTCGTTTGCGCAGGTCAGTTAGGAGAAGCCATGGAAGCATGCGAGAGGAGCGAGTATGAGTGTGTGAGGAAAACAATTCGGTAGAAAACCGAACATTCTCCCCCGCCGTCAGCAGCTGCTGACGTCACTGAGTTGGTCTGAAACAAAAAGAGATTAATCGAGCTCAGGACAAAGATTTCTCGACGATCAATATCACCATCGTAGTTCACCAGTGACGGTCAGGTGTGAGTACAGCCGAGGATGTAGGAGGCGTAAATTCCGTCAGACCCTGGCAGACTCACGTCCACTCCGGACTAGTTGCCACAGAGAGGGTCGTAAATCCTCACCATGACCCAATCTGAACATGGACTATGATGAACTCGATGATGTAGAGCTGTCATCACATGAGATGATCCTAGTTGTCGCTGGTCGAGGTGATCTTAGGTGTCGCTGGTCGAGACGATCTTATGTATCGCTGGTCGAGACTGGCAGTAGAGCGAGTTTCGAGATGGGCCGTTATAGAGTAGAACTGGACGTCTTGATGGTTACCACCCTGGTGAGTCCATCTCTACCAGAATGGAGAGCGATGATTCGAGCGAGAGGCCACTTCGTTGGTGAAAACCTCTCGTCGGTGAGAAGTACTGTAGAGCCAATTCTGATGTCGTGAGATGGGTGGTGCCACTTTGAGATAGACTGTAGATGCTGAAGGTAGCTAGTGGACCACTGCTTCCAGAAGTACTGAACCTTCTGCTGGATGAGCTGCCAACGAGATAGGCGAGCGACGTTCAAATGCTCCAGCGAAGGGTCAGGAACAGAGGTCAAGGCCTGGACAATCAGCAAATGACCTGGTGTGAGCGCGTTGACGTCATCAGGACCTTCTGATAGTGGTTCCAGTGATCGCGAATTGAGCACAGCGTCAATAGGGCATCGCCGATCGTTCGTTTGAGATGAAACTTCATCGACTTTACCACGGCTTCCCATTTGCCTCCAAAGTGTGGTGCACCTGGAGGGTTAAAAGACCATCTGGTTCCATCGCTGAGCAAGAGTTGGGCTAGTTTGTCCAATTCCTTAGACGTCATTGAGAAGAGCTTCTTCAATTCCTTGTCGGCTCCCAAGAAGTTCGTTCCGCAGTCTGAGAACAAGTTCTTGCAGAGTCCACGCCGGGCAATAAAGCGACGATACGCAGCGATGAATCCATCGGCTGCGTAATCTGCCACGACCTCAATATGGACTGCGGACGTGGTCATGCAGACGAAGATCGCGAGCCATCCCTTGTACGACTTGTGACCACGTCCCTTCCACGAGCGGAGCGACACTGGTCCGGCGTAGTCAACTCCAGTGTTGAGGAACGCTCGGCCAGGGGTGAGACGAGCAACTGGGAGCTGGCCCATGAGCTGTTGGGCTCTGATCCCTCGCTGTCTGGCGCATGGAATGCACCTCAGGATGAATGATCTTACCGGGGCTCTCCCACCGAGGATCCAGTAAGACCTTCTGAGTTGACCGAGAGTGAGCTGCGTTCCTCCATGCAGAGTCCTGAGATGGGCATCTCGAATGATGAGCTGAGCGAACTGGGAATCTCGAGGTACGATGATCTGATGCTTATTTTCGCAGTCAAGCTGACCAAATTTTAGGCGCCCTCCAACGCGTAGAACTCCCCGGTGGTTCAGGAACGCTGTCAATCGAGTGAGTGAGTGAGACGAACTAAGACGTTGCCCTCTGGACAAGGTCGTAAGCTCAGCTCAGAAGTGCGCAGACTGAGTCAGCTTGACCCAAAGCAGCCGGTCCTGCTCGATGTCACCAGGGTTCAGAGCTGTTGCTAACGATGATCCAGGGATTCTTCTGAGACGAGCAATGACGCGCTGGCAGATGGCAGTAACTCGGAGCAGTTTGTCGAGTGAATCATAGCGATGAACTAGATCCCAAATCTCTGGGCGCTGGACCATCACGTTGAGAACGACACCAGGTTTCTCTTCAAGACCCGCTGATGCCACTGAAGCAAGCTCTAGAGATGGCCACGACGATGAGCTTTTCATGAGCCACGGTGGTCCGTGCCACCAGAGTTCATGTGCAGAGAGCTGAGCTGTAGTTAGTCCACGAGATGCGCAGTCAGCTGGGTTTTCCTTGCCAGGAACGAGTTTCCATTGTGCTCGCGAGGTCTCTTGTATGAGCTGGTCACGATTTCTTACGAACTCTTTCCATCTGGACGGGTACGAGTTGATCCACGTAAGCGCAACTGATGAGTCGGTCTATAAGAACGTCGGAGCGTTCGAGAGACTGAGCTCTCCTTTCACGTACTTTACGAGTTTGGCAAGCATAACCGCAGCTGTGAGCTCTAGCCTTGGGATTGTCAGCCGTTTGAGAGGAGCTACTTTCGTTTTCGCGCAGACCAAAGAAATCCGAGGCTCTTCATCTCCATTAAAGACTTTGAGATAGACTACGGCTGACATCGCGAGAACAGAAGCATCTGAGAATCCATGAATTTCAGTCGACGAATTCTGGAGAAGGCCTAATCATCTTGGAACAGATAACTTCGAGAGCAGAGTGAGATCATTCCGAAAACTTTTCCAACGCTGGGCAACTTGTTCTGGGACTTCCTCATCCCAACCAAGCTTTCGAATCCAAGTCTCCTGCATGAGTAGTTTCTCTCTGATCACGACAGGAGATAGAAATCCGAGCGGGTCGTAGATCTGAACGATCTCTGAGAAGATATTCCTCTTAGAAACTTTTGATTCATCGCTGGTCCGACTTGAGAAGATGAAGTTAGCCGAGCTGGGCTGCCACGACAAGCCAAGAATCCGCGTCTCCGAATCCTCATAAACTCGCTGGTCATTGGAGGCACTATCAGGAGCGAGCCACTGGAGTAACGCTGGACTATTACTATGCCATTTTGCCAGAGGCATTCCTCCAGCAGCGCAGAGATCACGAACTTCTTGCGCGGTCCTGACGAGTTGGTCATGCGTGTCCACACCTCCACAGATGTCGTCAACGTATCTTCCTTTCACGATGGGCGAGACGGCCAAAGGGAACCGATGTCCTTCATCCTCAGCCAGCTGAGGAAGGACACGGTTTGCGAGAAACGGAGCTGATCTCGTGCTGTATGTGACTGTTGTCAGTTGATACGTGACTAGTTCTCCACTTGAGTTGGTCCATAGAATCTGCTGCAGGGGCCAGTCATCCTCGTGAACTCTATTCTGGCGGAACATCTTGGTGATGCCCGTCATGAAGATGACTTTGTGCTGTCTTGACCAGAGCAGGACGTCCGAGATATCCCCCTGCAACTTGGCTCCTGTGTGGAGAATGTCGTTGAGTCAGTTCCCTCAGCTGGTCTTCGCTGATCCGTTGAACACTACTCTCAGTTTCGTCGTTGCACTGCTCTCTCTGACCATACCATGATGAGGTAGATAGTAACTCCTGTGAGCGTCAGACGGCCCTACCTGAAGCCCTTCAGAGACCCTCAACCCTCCTGAAGCTTGCGCTTCATTGTGCTAAGGTCGTCTCGTCAGAACGACAAGCGGAATCCGACTGAACCGAAGACGGAGAGCGATGAGTCGAGCGAGTTACTAATCTCATATGGTCGAGATCTTCATATTCCTTGAGAAAGTCAGAGTACAGCTGGAGAAAGCGCGCATCTTTTGAGATTCCAGCGAGCATCCGATGGAGACAGGCTAGCGCTGGACGATAGGAATTCCCTAATGACGAAACTGGAGCTGAGGAGGGCAAACGAACGACATATCGATCTGAGCTATCCTTTGAGTGAGTCTGACGGAAGTGGTGTTCACACTCCAATTCTTCTGTTGAGAGATTCGCGTCAGTGCGCCCAGGAACTTCCTCGTGAACCCAAAACTTCGTGAGAAGGTCGTTGAGCTCGTCGTTCGATACGCTGAGGTGATGAGAAGAGCAAGATGTTGGTTGATCAGGTCCCGTTGGTCCGTAAACAATCCAGCCAAAGCTGGTGAGTTGAGCGACTGGAGCCTGAACCCCTCCTCTAATCACGTTGGGCTTGATGACCTGACCAAAAACATCAGTACCGACGAGAAGGTCAATTGGTGCAGAGACTCGGAAATGTGGATCAGCAAGCTCTAAACCCTCGATATGATCCCACTTGAGACCCTCTGCTGAGAAGGACGGTAGCGTTGAGGTGAGACGATCAAGAGAGTGAGCTGTAACTTCGACGCGTTCTTCTGAGTGGATCGATTTTAACGTGAGATGTACTTCGCCGGACGTTGTCCCAAGTGATGATCCTCCCACTCCTGTTATGTGGACGGAACTACGAGTTTTCTTTAAATTTAACTTCCGAACTAGTTTATCTGAGATGAGCGAGAGTTCGGAGCCTGAATCCAACAAAAGTCGAACTTGATGCAGAGGGCAATAATCGCTCACGAGAAGAGCTAAACAAGTTGCGAGAAGGACCCCAGGCCGAGAGGTTTGCGCAGAACAACTATCGGCCGAACAAGAAATCGACGCTTGGGACGGTCCGCTTCAGGCCTCTGGATGAGCTGAAGACGTAGCCTGAGTAGCATCACATGTGTGAGTATACGTCATGACAGGCACGCTGGTCAATGGAGCAGAAGCACTTGAGCGCTGAGCTCCTGCATCGTTGAGAGGGACTTGAGATGCTGGACCACGTTGAGCTGGACGACGAGAACGACCGAAATGCAGCAGGGTATGGTGCCTCTCCTGGCATTGGAAGCACTTACAAGTGGTCTGGCAGACCCTGATGCTGTGCTTCCCCAAATAGTTGAAGCACAGATAGAGACGATCCACGACTTCCTTTCGACCAGCTGGCGAAAGATTCTTGAAATGACTGCAAGAGGCGATGTAGTGCTCCCCCTTGCAGTAAGAACAGGGATACTTGCCCGTCTCAGCCCATGATTGAGTTGGAGTGGATTGTAGCTTGCGCGCTGGACCTTGAGGCTGCTGAGGCGACGGGTAAGCTGGCCGATTGGAAGTCATTGCGTTGACTTTGCCGCTGGACTTCGACGCAGGGCGAGATTGCACGCCGGGCTGTGAAGATTTCGTCGAGCTTGCATTGTGGGAACTGGACCCAACTTCTAAAGTCTCCATTGCCCTGGAGCGATCTTGTAGAAATTCGGCGAGCTGTTCCAGAGAAGGATACTCCGATGAGGCCCCGATTTTATTCTCCCACGCTTCTCAAAGCTTATTAGATAGTCGATGGACATGGACAACCACTGGACCCCACTGATCAGTAGGTTGCCCCAGAGCTTTGAGTGCGCTAAGTGCTTCAGAGACTGAGCTGGTCAACAGATTGAGCTCCGTGGCGCTGTGGGACGACATCAAAGGCGGATGCAGAAGCTGGTCTAAATGAGCTGAAACTAACAAGCATTCGTTCTCGTAGCGGTTCGTGAGGATTCCCCAAGCTATCGAGAAAGATTCCTCCGAGACGGGCAAATTAGAAATCAGCTTGAGTGGTTCGCCAGAAAGAGAGAGACGAACGTAGTGCATGCGCTCAACTCCCGGAATGTCAGGGTTATTCCCGACCAAATAGTGGAATAAATCGCGCCAAGCCCTCCACTCCCTATAAACTCCAGAGAACTTAGGCAGTTCGATCTCTGGAAGCCCCCTACGTCTCGAGCTGGACGAGTGACCTTCAGTCTCACCTCCGCGCATGGTCTGATTGAGGTTAGGAGCCCCCTTATTCTCCATCAATTGCGTGATTGCGGTCTTGGCTGTCGCGTATCTCGTCAGCGCTTGGTCAAAAACTTGATTTTTGAAATAAGAGAGCTCCAATAAACCCTCCATCTTCGAACCACTCGCTACGAGCTTCTCGTGAGTGGACTCAAGCTTGTCCCAATATTTCTCGAGCAGCACCAACTTGGACTCCAATGCAGCAAGTCCAAGCTGCATTGCGCTATCCCCCTTCGCATCGTTACACGTTTCCTCGATAAAAGCCACTCGAGTCATTTGAAGCGTGATAGTAACTTCTAGAGTCGACATATTGAATGCGACAATATGCGTTAACCAAAGAAAAAACCGATAAGGCAGGTCGCAATCCGAAATTAAAAATGGGTTTTATTCTTCTAGAAAGAGCCGTTTAAAAACACGGAAATCGTAAGCGCAGGTCCGATGATCCAAAAAAAAGAAGTGCTCAAAAAAGATAATCAAATTCTGAAAATAATTCCGAAGAATTTCGAGTATCCAAAAAAAACAAAAAATCAAATAGAATAAATCGCCGACGCAGGTCCAAATGGTTCCAGGCACGAGAAATCCAAAGAGAAATCAATAAAGGAGAAATAGCAATGCAAACTTGCCTTTAGACAGCGCTGGTCAGTTTAAATTTGCCGCCTGGTCGGTATCGCAGGTCCCTGAAGCGATGTGAGAAGAAGTGGTTGAGCACCCTTTGCGTCCACCAGATTCGAATTCCTGGAGCCGAGCGATGAGCACCACTGCTGAACGCTGTCCGTTTTTCACTCCCGTTTTAATCACTCAAAAAACCCGAAAAACCGAAAAATATTCCACAGATCCGGCTCGAAGGACAAAAATGTTCGAGGCTGGGTCTGAGATCTGTGGAAATTATGAGCGATGGGCGAGATAAAAACGGATTCTAACGGGAGCGGGAGGTCCACAAATCACTACACGTGCACGTTGGTCACAAAAGTCAATTTCATTATTAAATAAAGTCAATTATTTACACGTGTTAGCTTTAGCGTGATTACCGAGATGGTCAAAACAAATGCGCGGGTCACAAAACTATTAAATAAACGCAGTTTACAGAATTTAGGTAGCGAAGGGCAATTAGTTCTAAGAACTTGAGCAAAATAGCGACTTCGCGGAAAAGTGATATACACTGCACGATGGCCGATATGCCAATGAGGCCGATTGAAAAACCGGAAGGTGGCAGGTGTCGATCATCGTGGGTCCAAACGTGCCCCAATTTAAATGAGAGCGTTCGCTGGACATCTGTCCATCAAGTGGCGCCTCAGGTGTCGAAGGTGAAAGGCCACTGGTCAGTTCAGTCGGTTCCGTAGGTCAGTTAGGAGAACCCATGCAAGCATGCGAGAGGAGCGAGTGTGAGTGTGTGAGGAAAACAATTCGGTGGAAAACCGAACAGACACCGTCCCGAGGAATTCCTAACGTTAAGCAACAAAACATTGTTACTTATTGAGACAATGAAAAATTCTCATGAATATCCAATCCTTAACGATGTTATCAGAAAATTCAGAGTGGACAGTTTATGGTTGTGAGAAAAGAATTTAAGGAGCTAGGTTGATACTTCGACTAGATAAAAATTAGTGCATCAATCCGTGAAATATTTCATTCAATACTGTTTTATTTTTAAAGCAATTCTTGACGATCTACAAGGTTCAATGCAGATAGCAGGTGTCATATCCGGTAAACCAGGCAGCAATGGCATTTACGTGCCGACAATCTATTCAAAAAATCAAAGTGAATGGGTCCATAATTTCTACAAACAGAATGGCTATCTTGGTAAGGAAAAAATCTTGTGAACTTTGAAATTCAATTCTGCTTTGAGTTCAGTTTTCATAAAATATCTCACAACTCGAAGGAGAAAACTTGCATAGATAATAACGCATCTTCATAATTTTTCTGTAATTGTCGTGTATCGAGTTCATATGAAAATCCTGCCATCTCCCCTAAACTTTGCATTTCAAGGTATTTTGTCTTAAAATGATCTCCGAGCGGAATTCGTTTGTCATTCACATATTACTACTGAATTAATCTAACAACTAACATATAACTTCACAATTCCCAGAATACGATGCTCTGACACGTCTCGGACTTTCCGATGCTAAGAACTTCGTGAAACGCCATTTTACCCACGAGAATTTAACTCTTCTCAATACGGTCGCAGTGGGTGGCGCAATAATTGATCAGGTGGATGCCAACGTCGAAGACACTATCACCACCAACTCATTTACCGACATTTATCCTCTGCTGCCCTCAGTCTTCACCCCAGAGGACATAGAGGCACTCTTAAAGGAGTCACAAAGACGGTGTCAAATAAAATTCCATATATTTGCAACAACTGTTATCGTTTCAGAGGCATTCTTACAACTTTTGAGTAAACCCTTGGAGTTCAAAGTGGAAGCGAGAGCGAAAGAGGCCGTTGAAAGTGGTAAATGGTTGCAATACATCGCTGAGAGTAAAATTAAATCCTCGAAATCTGCAGATTTCATCAGAAACGATAAAAAAGACGAAAGGAGGAAGAAAGCATCAAGTGGAAAGGCGGGGGGTGGCAGCCAAGGTCGAGAGACTAAGACAAAATCCACAAAAAAAAAGTATATCCCTACGAAAAACCAGGATTACGAATCAGATGATGAGAGCACAACAAAAGCAAATGAAAGAACTGAGTTAATTCTTCTCACTGAGGAAGATATTAGAGAAGAATTGAATAAAGACGGGCATCTCTCTGAAATCGCTGGTCTTGTGGGCCAATTGACAGAATATTTACAATCGAAATTGAATAAACAAGCATTCGCTATGGCTGAACAGTTTGCACTAGCCACTAAGTCAAATAATTTAGGCGAAATTGAGGAAAGATTGAATATGTTGATAACAAATATTAAAATATTTGATAAGGGGATAAAGTGTATTTCGAATAGAGAGGCACAGATTCTTCTATCTAAGTATTTAATGAAGACTTTGGGAGTGGATTTTGTCACTGATATATTTAGATTAGCAGCGCAGCAGAATGTTGTGCAGTGTCCCAGTACCTTGACGACAGAAGCAAGGCAGAAGATGCTTTTGGAATTGCCAAATGACGTGAGAGAGCCCTTAAGTAACATACATAAGGCTACTGGGAAGGGATCTGTTGAAGAGTTTTTCAATGCGATTGAATCAACAATGGCTACTTGTTGTTTGGTACTAAAGAAGTATGATAAGAAAAGAGAGAAGACTGTCATCTTAGGGCATAAGCACGCATTGTTGGACCAGTTGAACTCGACTAATGATCCTGCTCTTGCCTTGCATCTAGTTACGAGCGTGTTATTCACTGCTACTACGCAATCTGCTCTCCATATGTCGGGAAGACATGTTTCTCTTGTTCTTGGCTTTCTGCAGACACAATTGGAGGCACAGACTGTGGGAAAATTGTCACGCTATCACGGTAAATTATAAATTGAATTCATCGAACTTTCCTTTGATTTTTGAAAAGCACAAAGTACAAAAAAATTGATAAATTGATATTCCGCAGATTTTCTGCGCGTTTTTTTCACTAGAAAATATTCCATAGAAACTATGTTTGTGATGATTTTTCTTTGGCCTCAATGAATACTCAAAAACCCTAACCCAAAAAAATACTCGATTATCCAAACATGGCCAAATCATTACCTTCATTCTCGCAATCCGACAAATCTGAAACGCCCAAAAAGCATAACGCTAAAACTAGACTCCAGAAACAATCAGCAGCTCATTCAATCCTTACTCCGAATGTTTAGGGCGTCAGCCCATTTTTAGCAACGCGGAATCGACGAACTGCAAACGGACCCGTATTTTCTTAAAACTAAATACTGATTGTCCCCAAAAATCCAATAACGACAAAAAACATAACGAAAACCAAACGGAGAAATGTGGATACGAGGGTAGAGGGGGAGAGAAAGGGGGGAGAGAGAGGAAGAGAGAGAGAGAGAGAAAGAGGGAGAGAGAGAGAGGGATGTTGATAAAATTCTTGACGTTTTTGAACTGAGTGTGAGCCCCATCTGAGAAGTAATTAATGTTCACTGGATTTGGATTAATTGATTTTATTAACTGAGTGAGTTTTTTGGTATTCACGTGAACTGCTACTGCATCATGGAGCATATGATCGAAAATTATAGCAAGACTTTTATGAATAACGTTCGATCTCTCCTTATCATTAATGACGATAGTATATATAGTTGCCGCGTCATTGTTCCAATGGAAACCGGGAGCGGCGTCTTGCACAGCAAATGCATAATTTTCTGCGAAATCGCAAATGACCAAAAATTCTCCATCCCCCATGATTCCCTCAACTTCTTAACGTAATTACCTTGCTCTTTTGCGATAAATGTGTGAGGCAAAAGTACAATCACCTTTTCACAAAACATCATCACTGATTTCGTCAACATCTTGTGTCACTGTTACTAGCGAGCTACGAGGCTTCGAAACCCACTGCTTACACACAATTGTGTCAATATCATTGTCTACCAGTGTGTTGTTGACGAAGGAGTTTAACGTTTCGAAACTTGGACAATGTTCTCATGTTCTTAAATAACATGCAGCAGTTGCCTCGTAACAAGTCATGAAGTCAATGCAATTACTGTAATGGTCCAATGGATGAAGTGCGTCACTTGTCAAACTTTTCAAGTTCGAACCTATACATTGAACAAATTAGATAGAGTGTAATACCTTCATGCATAATGATTCTAGCTTCATAGAAATTATTAATTGATAACAAACCAACCATCATTAGTTTGATATTTTGGTGCATTGCGCAAATACACACCGTATGTGTTCCACTTGAACCGGCAAGAACACAATGTTTCGGACGTGACATTGCTAATGATAAAAACCCAATTTTATCATTTGGATCGTGATCTTGAAAGATTTGGAATAACTTTTTCAAATTACAAAGAATTAATCGTTTTTGATGGTAGGTTTTGAAACCATCGCTAGTTTTTGTAGATACGCAATTTTTTTTCCCAGGCATAACACTGCTGAATCTGTTATCGTTGTAAAAGCCCAACACTTTACTCGTGATTTCCTCAGGTAATGTGTGCCCTACGAAATGACAGAAAAACACAAGAGAAATTTAGAGTGAAACATTAAATAACGGTCCATTGAATAAAATATCCAACCTACAAGGAACACTACGCAGGTGTCCCTCTCCGATTTCGATGAAACTTAAATATGTTATAGGGGACCCAAAACGAAGGGACACGTATTTTTTTTTAGTTGCCCATATTGGGTTTTAGGGGGTGGAAGTGCTCTCTGAAGTTGAACACCTCTCGGGGTAATTTTTCGATTACACATAAGGAAGTTTTAGAACAACTCTTTCGCAGTGTATCATGAAGGTCACAAGGAATGATGAAAATGCGAATTAGTACCGTCTCCGGGGGGTGAAATATGGAGGGTAAACTACCCTTGTAAAAATTGATCTGTCTCATAGAAAAAAAACTTTTGATGGAAATCCCATGGGATAAATTCCATTTGAAAAAGTAGAAAAAAATACAGAATACCTGTTTCGATTTTTTTTAAATCGAAATTTAAAACTTAAAAAAATAGATTTTTCGTGAATTACGAAATTTCAAACTTTTTCCTGTACAAAACGAAGCTTACGGCTAACGATGAGGAAAACCATTGGGACAGGGTCCAGGAGTGGTGTCGGGGAGGTTAACTACCCTTGGGAGGGGGGGGATTTTTTTTTAAAAAGGGAGAAAAAATATCGATGAGAATTTTACGAAACACATTTCGTTCGAAAGCATGAGATAATTTAAAGCATATATTTAGGATTTTTTGTGCAAATTAGAATTTTAAGGTAAGAAACATGGATTCTTTGAAAAATTATCGGTTTTAAATTGTTTGTTATAATAGACTTATCTTACACGGAATGATAAGTGAAACAATTGAAATAGTCTTCGAGAGTGAAACTTGACGGCTTAACAATCCTCATGGTATTTTATCGAATCGATCGGACCAACGTCATTCATTTTCAAAAGAAATCGTTAATGACCATTTATCTAAAAAATTTCACCGAAGGCCAGAGTAGAGATTCCATTAAATGGTTTCCATTTCCAATTTGAAAAAATGAGTTATGAAGAAATATTTTGAGAAATTCAAATTTTCATCTGTATATGAAGGTGGATGGTACAAAGAAGAGCCGATGATTTTGTATAGTAAATAATGGATCGATGATAAAATGTATTTCGGTTGCTCTTATCGCTTCGATGTGATATCGTTTTCAATGAGACGTAAATGGCGACATATGACAATACCATTCTGTTTGATAATGCAGAACTACAACTGAAGAATATTCGGGAGTTGTAAACATATTGATGCAAATGGCTCATTTGTTATCTGAGGATGAAATTACTCTGATCAATATAACTTATACGATATCAATGTTTTTCATTTCCATCCCTCTTGTGAATTACAATCAGTCTATGAACATACATCGAAGAGAAATTAGGTTTTCGGTGAGTGTCGTGATCTATACTTATTCTACCATGAAAGTTAATCCGATCAACGTTATCCGACTTCTGATGGCAACATTTGAAGTTCTCAATCTTGCTGAAACACCGGTGAACAATGAGGAACGTAAATTAGCAGACACGTTCGAAAGGATATTGATTCAATCAATGGAGGAATATAATGGAGTTGAAATGATCGAAGAAACATCCCTAGATTTTCAAGAGCCTTATAAAGATAACGAAATGATAGCGGTCGAGGATAAAGAATTTCAACCACATACAGAAGAATCACCTGACAGTTGTTCGGAGGATGAGTAACCTGTAGATTTCGAATATAAAAAGAATGCCGTTGACTTCTGGAGAAGTAGAAAAAAGAAGAATCTCTCTATAGAAACTCTTTCCCATCGTTTCAGAAAGGTGAAATCGCGTAGACAGTTACGACGCTGGGTGAATGAAATCAATAAAGGAGGGACATACATGGAGAAGTTAAAACGCATTTCGGAGTACACATTAAAGAATATGAAGAATGCTATCGATACAGGTTTGATCGTCCATGATACTGACCTGCGAAGGTGGGCCCTGCAAGCCCGGAAGGAAATCGGCTTCGAAGATGTTCGTTTTATAGCTTCGTCCAGGTGGATGCATTATTTCAAACGAGCACACCGCATAACATCCCGGAAGATTAACAAATTCATCACCAGAAAAGCATTAGAGACTCGAGAAGAGTTACAAAAAGAAGCGAACGAATTCCTCCTCAAAGTTCGGTCTTATTAGGATACGTATGGCCTAGAAAACATTTATAATACTGATCAAAGTGGTTTCCAATTCGAAATTCATTCAGGGCGAACGTTAGGTAAAGAAGGTACTAAACAAGTAGCGTGCGTCGTACAATCGATAACTTCAANAGATTTTCAAGAGCCTTATAAAGATAACGAAATGATAGCGGTCGAGGATAAAGAATTTCAACCACATACAGAAGAATCACCCGACAGTTGTTCGGAGGATGAGTAACCTGTAGATTTCGA
This sequence comes from Diachasma alloeum, assembly GCF_001412515.2. Taxonomy (NCBI): domain Eukaryota; kingdom Metazoa; phylum Arthropoda; class Insecta; order Hymenoptera; family Braconidae; genus Diachasma; species Diachasma alloeum. Next base: position 50,260 of record NW_021681206.1, on the reverse strand, counting down.
ATATAAAAAGAATGCCGTTGACTTCTGGAGAAGTAGAAAAAAGAAGAATCTCTCTATAGAAACTCTTTCCCATCGTTTCAGAAAGGTGAAATCGCGTAGACAGTTACGACGCTGGGTGAATGAAATCAATAAAGGAGGGACATACATGGAGAAGTTAAAACGCATTTCGGAGTACACATTAAAGAATATGAAGAATGCTATCGATACAGGTTTGATCGTCCATGATACTGACCTGCGAAGGTGGGCCCTGCAAGCCCGGAAGGAAATCGGCTTCGAAGACGTTCGTTTTATAGCTTCGTCCAGGTGGATGCATTATTTCAAACGAGCACACCGCATAACATCCCGGAAGATTAACAAATTCATCACCAGAAAAGCATTAGAGACTCGAGAAGAGTTACAAAAAGAAGCGAACGAATTCCTCCTCAAAGTTCGGTCTTATTAGGATACGTATGGCCTAGAAAACATTTATAATACTGATCAAAGTGGTTTCCAATTCGAAATTCATTCAGGGCGAACGTTAGGTAAAGAAGGTACTAAACAAGTAGCGTGCGTCGTACAATCGATAACTTCAACGACACATAGTTATATAGTACAACCTCTGATTTTTGCTGATGGAAAATTACTTTCACCTCTCTTCCTGGTTTTGAATAAACCTTCTGGAACTTTCGGTCTAATAGTGGAGCAAAATCTCTTCAAACCAGTGAATGTGTTCATCACCGCTTCAAAATCGGGAAAACTCCCTTCACGTATGACAATATTTAAGACCTAACAAACATGATATATTCTATACAATAATTAGGATTTTCATCTAGTACTTGATTTTTCAGAGCATTTCAAAACCTAGTTGAAGGAAGTCTTTTTCCCAAACGTCGGTCCTAGATGTCCACTGTTAATCGATTCCTGGAGCGGACACTCCAGGAATCGAATCACACACTGTCCTCAAGTCGTGAAAGAAATTACTCCTCCGGATAAAGAATTATTAACTATGTTGATACTAAAGGGGACTACTGGAAAAATTTAACCCCTTGACGTATATAGTTTTAGGATATGAAAGAATTATATTCGTCATTTTTCGCATAGTGTCGTCCTAATGGACTATGATATTAATTTACATTTCCGGAACAATATCATAAAGTTACAGTCTTTAGTCCATAATCAATTATCATCACCAAGGTATCAAAATTTATTTCGTTATGCTTGGTTTCAGAGTGGTTACATTTCTAAAAAAACAGATGAATTCGAAAATCCTGTCGATTTTGCATTCGGGCAATCATCTCATCCGCACTGTGATATTGAAGACTGTTCCAATATTGCAGTAGTCAGATGCTCATGGTGGAAAAATCACTTGGTTTGCTGCATTTTTTTGAAGAATATCATTTTTGCACGCATGACGTCCCCTAATACTATCTATACTGTAGATTGATCCCCACAGAAAGTATGCTGATTGAGAACATAATACTAGAAGGAATGAATGGTCTGAGCTTCTATAATAATATCAATGTATATTCTGAATTCCATCATTTGGGGATTACTACCATCATTGTTTCCTTTCCATATCGGATCTTCATTCAATCCTTACCATTTAGTTCGGACGATGGTACTGTGATACAACTAGACGGATTATTAAAAGGTTGTAATTCATATATAACTAGCAATGGACATTTTCATGAGTTCAAATTTCGATATTTCTTATTATTCTTTACTCCTTCAAATGAATTCTGTTCACTAATATAATTAAGAGTAACTCCTAGAAAGGTTATTTAGCCTCCAAGTGTTACTTCCAGAGACTCATCACTCATCTTTTTTATGTACCAAAAAATCGAAGACTTGTATATCATTAAAAAAAAAAGTATTTTACTTTCAATTTTAATTTGGGGAAAAGAATCGCAGGATGTGCTTTGAATTGTCTCACGCTTTCGAACGAAATGTGTTTCGTAAAATTCTCATCGATATTTTTTCTCCCTTATTTAAAACCCCCCCCCCCTAAAAGGTAGTTAACCTCCCCGACATCACTCCTGAATCCTGTCCCAATGGTTTCCCTCATCATTAGCCGTAAGCTTCGTTTTGTACAGGAAAAAGTTTGAAATTTCGCAATTCACGAAAAATCTATTTTTTCAAGTTTTAAATTTTGTAACGAGATTTTCTCGTTACGGGTTGAAATCGCCTTAAAAAGATACGTGAACTCTAAAATTGAGACATGAAGCGACATCTAGAGGCGGCTGAAGAAAGCCGCGACTAGATGAACTGAGCGACAAACCGATGAAAGACTAAGGCATAGCGGTTATGGGTGAAACCGCGACCCCTGGAGGTCTGGAGGACGTTCCTAGACTATTGCTATTTTGGAATTCGCCCAGCATGTGCTAGGGGAAAAGGGGCCGATGTACTGGCTGTCCAACTGGGCGATTCCATAGGCTATGTCAGAGTAGACTAGGGACCAACGGCCAGGTGAGAGGACTGGTGCCCCCGGGATCCCGTCAGGTTGATTGGTGGGGATAGGGTAACGGAATGACCTATCATCGCTGAGATATCCAGACTAGGGGGAGAAGGCCTAGTAAGATTGTGAGTTAGTCGAACGCGGACGCTCGAGCGGGGAAGTCGAAAGGATTTCTCCGATATATACTGTGGTGTGGGCTTGAAAGATGGCCACGGGAATGGTGGGCGAATAGCTCAGCGCGGCCAGGTGCATAACTGATGGTAGCGAACGTAGGGGGATGCTCCTGCATCCCCCACAAATCGAAAAAGAGTTATTTCGGAACTCTTAGTGACGACTTTGTTGTTTCCGGCGTTATCCGGCTCGGCGAAACAAATGTCGTGCGCATGGGCCCGTGGGTCTGGAGTAGAAATCGTCCTCCTGTCGACCCGACCATGTGGCGACATTCGAGTACCCGGAGACGGTAACGCGCGCTGACCGAAGCGGTAACTGGTGGCCGAGAACGTGGGTGGTCGTGAAGTGGGTAACAGTGTTCCACTTTGGTCGGATCAGCCTCTCGGCGTCCCAGGCTCTGAGGAGTCCCGGCTGATTCGCATCTAATTCTGAAAACATTCCCGAGTCGAAATACTCGGGAGGCGAAAGCCTACTGAGAGAGAGAAAAACCCTCCAGGACGAGAG
>NW_021681206.1:46430-47126 GCF_001412515.2 Diachasma alloeum | reverse complement strand
AATTGTAACGAGATTTTCTCGTTACGGGTTGAAATCGCCTTAAAAAGATACGTGAACTCTAAAATTGAGACATGAGGCGACATCTAGAGGCGGCTGAAGAAAGCCACGACTAGATGAATTGAGCGACAAACCGATGAAAGACCTAAGGCATAGCGGTTATGGGTGAAACCGCGACCCCTGGAGGTCTGGAGGACGTTACTAGACTATCGCTATTTTGGAATTCGCCCAGCATGTGCTAGGGGAAAAGGGGCCGACGTACAGGCTGTCCAACTGGGCGATTCCATAGGCTATGTCAGAGTAGACTAGGGACCAACGGCCAGGTGAGAGGACTGGTGCCCCCGGGATCCCGTCGGGTTGATTGGTGGGGATAGGGTAACGGAATGACCTATCGTCGCTGAGATATCCAGACTAGGGGGAGAAGGCCCTAGTAAGATTGTGAGTTAGTCGAACGCGGACGCTCGAGCGGGGAAGTCGAAAGGATTTCTCCGAGATATACTTTGGTGTTGGCTTGAAAGATGGCCACGGGAATGGTGGGCGAATAGCTCAGCGCAGCCAGGTGCATAACTGATGGTAGCGAGCGTAGGGGGATGCTCCTGCATCCCCCACAAACGGGAAAAGAGTTATTTCGGAACTCTTAGTGACGACTTTGTTGTTTCCGGCGTTATCCGGCTCGGCGAAACAAATGTCGTGCACATG
>NW_021681206.1:8341-46420 GCF_001412515.2 Diachasma alloeum | reverse complement strand
GGCGTTATCCGGCTCGGCGAAACAAATGTCGTGCGCATGGGCCCGTGGGTCTGGAGTAGAAATCGTCCTCCTGTCGACCCGACCATGTGGCGACATTCGAGTACCCGGAGACGGTAACGCGCGCTGACCGAAGCGGTAACTGGTGGCCGAGAACGTGGGTGGTCGTGAAGTGGGTAACAGTGTTCCACTTTGGTCGGATCAGCCTCTCGGCGTCCCAGGCTCTGAGGAGTCCCGGCTGATTCCCTAACGTTCGCCCTGAATGAATTTCGAATTGGAAACCACTTTGATCAGTATTATAAATGTTTTCTAGGCCATACGTATCCTAATAAGACCGAACTTTGAGGAGGAATTCGTTCGCTTCTTTTTGTAACTCTTCTCGAGTCTCTAATGCTTTTCTGGTGATGAATTTGTTAATCTTCCGGGATGTTATGCGGTGTGCTCGTTTGAAATAATGCATCCACCTGGACGAAGCTATAAAACGAACGTCTTCGAAGCCGATTTCCTTCCGGGCTTGCAGGGCCCACCTTCGCAGGTCAGTATCATGGACGATCAAACCTGTATCGATAGCATTCTTCATATTCTTTAATGTGTACTCCGAAATGCGTTTTAACTTCTCCATGTATGTCCCTCCTTTATTGATTTCATTCACCCAGCGTCGTAACTGTCTACGCGATTTCACCTTTCTGAAACGATGGGAAAGAGTTTCTATAGAGAGATTCTTCTTTTTTCTACTTCTCCAGAAGTCAACGGCATTCTTTTTATATTCGAAATCTACAGGTTACTCATCCTCCGAACAACTGTCGGGTGATTCTTCTGTATGTGGTTGAAATTCTTTATCCTCGACCGCTATCATTTCGTTATCTTTATAAGGCTCTTGAAAATCTAGGGATGTTTCTTCGATCATTTCAACTCCATTATATTCCTCCATTGATTGAATCAATATCCTTTCGAACGTGTCTGCTAATTTACGTTCCTCATTGTTCACCGGTGTTTCAGCAAGATTGAGAACTTCAAATGTTGCCATCAGAAGTCGGATAACGTTGATCGGATTAACTTTCATGGTAGAATAAGTATAGATCACGACACTCACCGAAAACCTAATTTCTCTTCGATGTATGTTCATAGACTGATTGTAATTCACAAGAGGGATGGAAATGAAAAACATTGATATCGTATAAGTTATATTGATCAGAGTAATTTCATCCTCAGACAACAAATGAGCCATTTGCATCAATATGTTTACAACTCCCGAATATTCTTCAGTTGTAGTTCTGCATTATCAAACAGAATGGTATTGTCATATGTCGCCATTTATGTCTCATTGAAAACGATATCACATCGAAGCGATAAGAGCAACCGAAATACATTTTATCATCGATCCATTATTTACTATACAAAATCATCGGCTCTTCTTTGTACCATCCACCTTCATATACAGATGAAAATTTGAATTTCTCAAAATATTTCTTCATAACTCATTTTTTCAAATTGGAAATGGAAACCATTTAATGGAATCTCTACTCTGGCCTTCGGTGAAATTTTTTAGATAAATGGTCATTAACGATTTCTTTTGAAAATGAATGACGTTGGTCCGATCGATTCGATAAAATACCATGAGGATTGTTAAGCCGTCAAGTTTCACTCTCGAAGACTATTTCAATTGTTTCACTTATCATTCCGTGTAAGATAAGTCTATTATAACAAACAATTTAAAACCGATAATTTTTCAAAGAATCCATGTTTCTTACCTTAAAATTCTAATTTGCACAAAAAATCCTAAATATATGCTTTAAATTATCTCATGCTTTCGAACGAAATGTGTTTCGTAAAATTCTCATCGATATTTTTTCTCCCTTTTTAAAAAAAAATCCCCCCCCTCCCAAGGGTAGTTAACCTCCCCGACACCACTCCTGGACCCTGTCCCAATGGTTTTCCTCATCGTTAGCCGTAAGCTTCGTTTTGTACAGGAAAAAGTTTGAAATTTCGTAATTCACGAAAAATCTATTTTTTTAAGTTTTAAATTTCGATTTAAAAAAAAACAAAACAGGTATGCTATATTTTTTTCTACTTTTTCAAATGAAATTTATCCCATGGGATTTCCATCAAACGTTTTTTTTCTATGAGAAAAATGAATTTTCACAAGGGTAGTTTACCCTTCATATTTCACCCCCCGGAGACGGTTCTAATTCGCATTTTCATCATTCCTTGTGACCTTCATGATACACTGCGAAAGAGTTGTTCAAAAAGCTTCCTTATGTGTGCAATCGAAAAATGACCCCGAGAGGTGGTCAACTTCAGAGAGCACTTTCACCCCCTAAAACCCAATATGGGCAACTACAAAAAAGTACGTGTCCCTTAGTTTTGGGTCCCCTATAACATATTTAAGTTTCATCGAAATCAGAGGAGGACATCTGCGTAGTGTTCCTTGTGAGAGGCACATGCGACACAGGTATCCGGAAACTAATCCCATTCTTTTCTCATGGGTTTTCGTGTTGGTAAAACAGTTTACAGTAACGAGAAAATCTCGTTACAACTGCGAAAGAGTTGTTCACAAAGCTTCCTTATGTGTGCAATCGAAAAATGACCCCGAGAGGTGGTCAACTTCAGAGAGCACTTTTACCCCCTAAAACCCAATATGGGCAGCTAAAAAAAAATACGTGTCCCTTAGTTTTGGGTCCCCTATAACATATTTAAGTTTCATCGAAGTCAGAGGAGGACATCTGCGTAGTGTTCCTTGTGAGAGGCACATGCGACACAGGTATCCGGAAACTAATCCCATTCTTTTCTCATGGGTTTTCGTGTTGGTAAAACAGTTTACAGTAACGAGAAAATCTCGTTACAACTGCGAAAGAGTTGTTCACAAAGCTTCCTTATGTGTGCAATCGAAAAATGACCCCGAGAGGTGGTCAACTTCAGAGAGCACTTTCACCCCCTAAAACCCAATATGGGCAACTACAAAAAAGTACGTGTCCCTTAGTTTTGGGTCCCCTATAACATATTTAAGTTTCATCGAAATCAGAGGAGGACATCTGCGTAGTGTTCCTTGTGAGAGGCACATGCGACACAGGTATCCGGAAACTAATCCCATTCTTTTCTCATGGGTTTTCGTGTTGGTAAAACAGTTTACAGTAACGAGAAAATCTCGTTACAACTGCGAAAGAGTTGTTCACAAAGCTTCCTTATGTGTGCAATCGAAAAATGACCCCGAGAGGTGGTCAACTTCAGAGAGCACTTTCACCCCCTAAAACCCAATATGGGCAGCTAAAAAAAAATACGTGTCCCTTAGTTTTGGGTCCCCTATAACATATTTAAGTTTCATCGAAGTCGGAGGGGGACACCTGCGTAGTGTTCCTTGTGAGTAAGACAGGAAGAATAATCTGCAATACAGGTGGCGGAGAGGGTACAATACGCAACTTTCATCTTCTTTAACATTTTTAAGATATTTCTGATTGTGGGAGCTCATTGAAATCATGCCCAATCGAAAGAACGGAAAATGTTTGTCAAAAATACATATTGAGGTCTTGAAAAATAATTTTTTGCTTCGGCTGAAACCCAAAATTCCGTCAAAATCTCGAAAATCTAAAAATCTATACTAGGAGCGCATCAAAACTGGAAAAAAATTGAAATTTGTTTTTTTCAAGTCTTTTGCATTATAAAAAAAATCATTTGAGAAACCTCAACAAAATAGCGAAATCACCCATCTACCGAATTGGCAGATTCGCTCAACGACTAATTCTTTAGAGCGAAAATAATTCTGTCATGGTAACTCTCACTCTATTTTTGTTCCAGAGTTTCGTTCCTGGCGGTAACGTTACTTGATTTTCGTTCCAAGGTTTCTTTCCAGGCGGTAACGTTACGGGACTTTCGTTCCAAGGTTTTTTTTCCAGGCGATAACGTTACCCGACTTTCGTTCCAAGGTTTCTTTCCAGGCGGTAACGTTACCAGACTTTCGTTCCGAGTTTAGTTTCGTTTCCCTCAACATTTCTGGGAACGAACCGCAAAAACAACAGTTTCGTTTCATTCCAGAGTTTCGTTCCAAGTCCCTGCTTTTGATGCCTTCTGAGGTGTCATTGGCTCGATCAGTCCCATCACTGAATTTTCCTGGTCGAGGAGATGTGGACCCTCGTTGGCTAATGGTGGGAAGACTAACTCTCTCATCATCATCTGCTAATACTGGTGAATCAGAGTGAGCAGCCTCCGCCCTCTCATCATCCCCCTGTCTACTCGTCCTCTCTCCCTCTTCTGTTTCTCCATCCTCTCCAAATTCCGGGATACCTGTTGCCAATGGAGTGTCGAAATCAATGGGATGAGGCAATAAATCTTTTATATGAATTCGGGGATAGATTTGGCCAACCTTATCAATTAAGTCATAACAGACTGATGAATGAATCTTATGAATTCTGATGGGTCCAACATACTTGGCAGCCAGTTTGGATGAGTAATACTCAGAAGCTTGAGAAAGTTTATAATTCTTTCTCAAAACGAAGTCTCCAAGTTTAAAAGTAACGTCTTTACGCCGTTGGTTAGAATGATTGGTTTGCTTCAATTGTGCATGACCCAATTTCTTAAAAACCAAGTCATGCAAATGATCTAACTTCTTCATTCTCTCTGACCAAGTCTGAGCATCTCCCGGGTTCACTTCTACATTTTTATCGTACGATCTCATCAACTTATTCACATACTCCGGGTTTCGGGCAAAGGTCAAGAAGGCTGGAGAATAACCAGTGGTTGATTCAACTGCAGTGTTTTTTGCAAACGTTAACTCAAGCAGGAATACATCCCATAACCTTTGGCTCTCTTTGCAATCGATACTGATAATAAACTTGATAGTGCGATTAAATCTCTCTACAGGATTGAACTGTGTGTGACAAGGAGGGGTTGTGACGTGGATAATATTATGCTCTTTCAAATTTTTACACATTCACTTGCCCGTAAATGCCGTTGCATTATCGGACAGGAAAAATGTAGGACATCCCCACCTGCAAATTACCTGTAACCGAAAGGTCTCCGACAAAATTGAAACTTTTCTCAAAGCACATACCTCTGCATACTTTGTGAATACATTCTGCATTACCAGAATGTAATTGAACCCCTTCTTACTCGTTGGAAATGGCCCCATGACATTAGCTGCCACTACCTTCCATGGAAACTCAATAGTTCTCTCCTGCATCTCAATTCCATAGCTGGTTGTTGAGATGTCTTGTACATTCGGCACTCCGGGCAACCCCGGACATATCTAACTGTGTCAGAATATAATCCAGGCCAATAAAAAGACTGACTGACTCGATGATACGTCTTCTCAATGCCCATATGTGCAGCTTCTGGGGGTCCATGAGCATCCTCCAGGATTTTAAATCTCATTTCAGGTGGTACTACCAATTTCCATGAGTTTAGATCTGGTATAAAAGGATTCAGGAAGAGAAAGGATGATAATACAATCTCTCTTCCTCAACACACCAGTCCGGGTACTTGTCCGGGTTTTCTGTAACATTTCTCTTCCTTTGAAGATACCAGAGATCTTCTGGATAAGTCAGATCAATGGAAATTTGCTTAACATCCTCATACATCCTGGGTAACGCATCCGGGACGACATTTTCAGAGCCCTTCCTGTATTGTATCTCCATATTCAATCCTTCTAATCCAAGTGACCAACGAAGTAACCTCTAATTAGCATCCTTAAGGTTCCAAAGCCATCTCAAACTCGCATGATTAGTCACCACAGTAAACTGCATCCCTTCGATGTAAGGCCGACACTTTTTAATCGCCCAAACAACAGCCAAGCACTCTTTCTCTGTTGTAGAGTAATTGAGTTCAGCTTCATGAAGTACTCGAGAGGCAAATGCTATTGGTCTCTCCCGCTTCTCAGTCATCTGGGTGATTTTAGCTCCTAAAACATAATTGCTTGCGTCAGTGTGGATAGTAAATGGAATTTTGAAATCCGGGTGAGCCAAAACAGGTGGCTGTTACTGCATTTCTCAGCTCTTCAAATGCTTCTTGCTGAGCTGGTGTCCACTCCCATTTGGCATCCTTCTTCAAGAGCTTCAGTAATTCAATCTTCTTTGCCAGATCTCCTAAAAATCTGGAATACCAGTTAATCATTCCCAGGAATCTTCGAAGAGTTGTTAAGGAGCTGGGAGCCGGATACTCGAGGATTGGTTTAACTTTATCCGGGTCTACCGAAAGTCCATTAATCCGGCCCTTCTTCTTATTAATAGTTAATTTTGCACTCTCTAAACGATCAACAAACAGTCTTAACAATTCTTTCTGTTTTTCAATAGTTGGTGTTATCAAAATAACATCATCTAGATACGCATAAATAAATTGATACCAATCCGGGGTAATAACCATATTCATGAGCTTTTGGAAAATTCCGGGTGCATTTGAGAGACCGAATGGCATTCTCACCCATTGATACAGCTCTTTCCCGACTACGAAAAATTCTGTAATTTCCCTACTCTTCTCTTCCAAAGGTACATGAAAATAGGCTTTGCTCAAGTCTAATTTTGAAATAAAATTAGCCCCCCAATCCCATCTGAAACTCTTTCAAGTTGCTCAATTTGGTATCCAAACTTCTTGATATTTTTGTTCACTGCCCGAAAATCAATCCAGAATCGTTACGAACCATCCTGATTCATCACAATCACTGGACAGCTGCCCCAATCACTCAGTGATTGCTCAATATAACCTGCGTTATATATTTTATCGGCATGTTCCTGTGCAATCATCAGCATCTTTGATGACATTCTCTAGGGCGGTTGTCTCACAGGAGTTGTGTCAATCAGCTCAATCTTGTATTGGAGTAGAGGGGTCACAGGAATTATTTCAGGCTCCTCCGGCAACCAACTCTCCAATTCCTCTCTCAATGTCCTTGTCTCTGTTATGTCTGGGAGAATACTTATTCCATTCGTGCAGATGTGATAAGGTTCAACCGTGATACGGGGATATTGTAATAGCCCAGCATACTTATTAACAAACTTCCTCACATCCTTTCCGGGTAACTGATAAGTGTCATCCTTGGCATTCACCGTCACTTTCCATGATTTGTATAAAATTCATTCCAAGACTGCAATGTTCTCTCAGAGGACTCGCGATATAAACTGGCACAATCTTGTTAATTCCTTCCCATTCAAATTCCAAAACAGCTTGTCCCTTGACATTAATATGCGTACCATTTGCTGCAAAGAGCTTTCCAGGGTATGTAATCGAACATCCAAGTAATTGATTTCTCAATTCCGGGCTAATACACCTGCGACTAGCTCCAGAATCAATAAGAGGAGTACACAATTTACCTTTCAGCTCAACAGCAATGTACCATTTCTCAATATCTTGAATTCGTTGCATCAGGGATTGTAATTCCTTCCACGTAATTATTTTTGTCAAATATGTCATGTCGTCAGGTGAAGATTCATTCAAATTACAAATTGGTGATTGTAGTTTACTGGCAAGTAAGTCTTTTGGAATGATGTTAGATAATTCTAACCTAACCGATTCAAACATGTCTTGTGTGTCTCCAACGATTTCAACTGATAGAGTTGGAGAATCCTTGCCACTTAACAACCACGGAGCAGCGGGTGACATTAATGCTGGCCCGCGACAAAGTTTTCCGGGAAAACAGCATGGATGTAGCTAACTAACAGTTCCTCTGATGGCCAAGTGATGACATTGAATACTTTCACCATCTTGCCATTCTTCCTCAAGAATTCTTCCTGTCTATTCTTCATCTTCTCATCGTCAATTGGACGTCTGCACACACGCCAACCATGACCAGGATAATCACAATTGAAGCATGGTTGTACAAATTGATTGAATTTTCCGGGAGTCCCATTGTGTGAAGGCGATGTTGACTCCGCCTCTGCAGACTGTGGTTGTTGGGAGAAGCCATTAAGACTCTGTGGTTGATCATTTACACTCTGGATTCTGGCAATTTTCACATTGTCAGGTTCTCCTCTGTGTAATGTTGAAGCTGCTTGAGTCTGATTTTGTTGTGCACAATGGAAAGATTGCCCTCACTTCATTCTTCAACTCCTTGATCATTGCCGTTAGTTCAGCAATACTTGTATCCTCAGGGCATTTATATTCCCCAATATCTTCGGATTTGATTACCGACATTCGGGACTGAAATTGTGAAGTGGTGTCTCTTGTAGCATTTGAACCATTTATTGCAAGTATTTTCTCTGTTATTGGTCTTGAACTCAGTTTTCTCAGGCTCATATCGATGTAGTTTCTTCGCATCCGGAGGTTGATAGCATCTCTCATATTCAGCATAAGCCTCTCTTCTTTTAACCTCATCTACTAACTCCATGACTGTTTTGAACTTGGAAAGCTTCATGTATAATCGGTATGGTGGCCATATTTTAGAGTATAAAAATTCCAATTGTTGTTGCTCTGAAAACCCTAAATCTTTTAATTGAGAACATATTCCGGGATAGAAATGAGTAATAAATACTCTCATTTGGTCCCTGTATGCGATTATTCAATTTAGTGAGTAATATAGTTTTTCACTCTGGGGTGCAATAAAGTATGCGAAAGTACAGAAGACATTTCTTATAAGAAGTCAACTAACTTCCCACAGTCTCATGCCACTCCAAGGCGTACTCACTGAGTGCACTTGGCAGAACCGTCAAAATTTCCTCTTCAGAGATACCATTCGTGATGATGAATCGCTGAGGACGTCTCAAGAACTGTTCTGGATTCTCATTCTCTCTTCCAGAAATGATATCCCCTGTTTCCTCAAGGCTTCAATCGTCTTGTGATACCTTCCTGTTATGCCCCAGATTTGGTCAATTGCGTTATTGTTTAATATGTGGACATACAACATTGTCACCGTGACACTTGCCAGCGTAACTGGATTATGCTTACCAAGTGATGGAATGTAAACAATCAATGTATTATTTAAGAAACGATTATGTCTGCACAAAACACACCTGAATTGGACTCCGACGCGTACAAAAGTCGTAAACTCTTTGTAATCAGTCAGATGACACGATAATTATAATCATGTAATAAATTCTCATATTTAAATACCGATAAACCATTGGTGGGATTTATCCCTTTAAGCCTAGAACCTACTATAAGTACCCCCCACGCTGGGTACAACATTTGGTGGCAGCGGTGTTCGGCTACAATAATAAGGTATTTAAATTTTCACGTCGACGTACTGAGTGACGTCCGCATTAAATTCTGAAATCTACGTATGGAGCGACGTAGTATTGAAACCAAGTCTACGTAGGGAACGACGTTGCATTTTTTCGGGTGTCACTGACCAACTGTGCAATGGTCAGGGAACACGTGTCAGCAAATAGCTCAGCGGCCGATGGACTTCGGATTGCAGGGTTTCAGTGGGTCAACTTGAGGATACCATTGATATACCTGGGCTACTCGGAGAAGTAAGCATTCAACGAACTACTTGGAGGGGTAGATATCGCGGCTACTTGGAGGAGTAAGCATTGAACAAGCTACTTGGATTAGTAGGCAATATTGCAGGTTTTAGGTGGGTCATTGTTACGTGACTCGGGGATACCTGGGCTACTTGGAGGAGTAGATAGTAAATAACGGCAAAGGAGTTTTGAGGGTAGATCTGGACACGTAAGTCGAGATAATTTTCCATTACGTGGGAATATTGCAAGAAGTTACCTTCAGAGCAAGGCGGAATTTGACAGATCGAGATTGGTCTGGGGAAAATATACCACTAGTAAGGCAGCAACGGATGGCAGATACACTTGGTGATTTTGGAGTGAATCTGCGGAGACATTATTCATTTAATTCGGACGATAGTTTATCCGACGTAGATATGAAGTCACCTCACGGTTTNGATAATTATAATCATGTAATAAATTCTCATATTTAAATACCGATAAACCATTGGTGGGATTTATCCCTTTAAGCCTAGAACCTACTATAAGTACCCCCCACGCTGGGTACAACATTTGGTGGCAGCGGTGTTCGGCTACAATAATAAGGTATTTAAATTTTCACGTCGACGTACTGAGTGACGTCCGCATTAAATTCTGAAATCTACGTATGGAGCGACGTAGTATTGAAACCAAGTCTACGTAGGGAACGACGTTGCATTTTTTCGGGTGTCACTGACCAACTGTGCAATGGTCAGGGAACACGTGTCAGCAAATAGCTCAGCGGCCGATGGACTTCGGATTGCAGGGTTTCAGTGGGTCAACTTGAGGATACCATTGATATACCTGGGCTACTCGGAGAAGTAAGCATTCAACGAACTACTTGGAGGGGTAGATATCGCGGCTACTTGGAGGAGTAAGCATTGAACAAGCTACTTGGATTAGTAGGCAATATTGCAGGTTTTAGGTGGGTCATTGTTACGTGACTCGGGGATACCTGGGCTACTTGGAGGAGTAGATAGTAAATAACGGCAAAGGAGTTTTGAGGGTAGATCTGGACACGTAAGTCGAGATAATTTTCCATTACGTGGGAATATTGCAAGAAGTTACCTTCAGAGCAAGGCGGAATTTGACAGATCGAGATTGGTCTGGGGAAAATATACCACTAGTAAGGCAGCAACGGATGGCAGATACACTTGGTGATTTTGGAGTGAATCTGCGGAGACATTATTCATTTAATTCGGACGATAGTTTATCCGACGTAGATATGAAGTCACCTCACGGTTTAAGAGACACCGTCAGTGCTGAGATGGAACGTATGCGGAGAAATTTCGAAAGGCGACACGGAGGCAATGACCAAGTCGAGAATTTGGGAGCTGTGAATGGATTAGCGAACAACGTATCACCTGAAAGACCAACGAGACGTCATGATCAGTTAAGGAGAGACTACGAGGATTTAGTCGCGCGACACAATAGGTTGTTAGAGCAATTCAATGCAACACTAGATGGTTCGGAAGAAATGCGTGAAATCATCAACCGACGAAACGAAGAAATTGGTGCAGCGCGTGCAGCGGAACAAGCCGCACAAGCGAGGGCCAGAGCATCAGAAGCAAGAGCTGAAGCAGCTGAAGCGAGAGCTGAAGTAGCAGAAGAAACAGCGGAACGAGCTAAAAGAGGGCAAGACCGGGCCTGGCTGCGGAATTGGCGACATACTAATGTTGGTATTTTCCTGTGTACGAGAACGAGATTATTCATATGTATTGGAACTAATTTTAACCAATAAATTGACGGATCGCGCTATGCGGGACAATACAAGGAAATCCAAACAATGGAGCAATTGGAGACAGAGTTGGAGGCTCTGTATGGTACGAAAAAATCCATAGATTCGTTACAAATGGAGTTATCCACTTTGAGACAACGAGAAGGAGAATCTGTAAGCTGCTGTGGTTCAAGGACTGAGAGTATTACAGCGGAATTGGTGGACGAGTTATCGAAAACCAAGGAGACACTAGGTGAGAAACGAACGGTGGAGGATGCCATTAGACAGCTGGCAAAAGCAAGTTTCGAGACTGGATTGCGTGGACAGCCTCAGGTGCTTGTAAGGGCCAGGGCTTTCAAAACACTGCATGAATCAGTCATTGGAGCTATTGATTTAGCTAAAATATCGAATTTGCAATCAGGAAAGCCAAGAATTTTTGATGGGCAGAGGGTAGAGAAAACTTGTTACAGGTGCAACTTGTCTGGTCATTTTTCAAGAGACTGTCCCACTCGCGAGGGTTCCACAATTGACCAAATCTGGGGCATAACATTCCTTTCAGATTTTCAACATGAGAAGTATAAGGATTCGTCCCATGAGTCATGTCAAAACCATAAGGATCGTCAGGATCTTCATCCCGGTAAGCATTTGGGTTCAGAACTGGATCTGTTAGTCCACCACTAGG
Source organism: Diachasma alloeum (assembly GCF_001412515.2). Lineage (NCBI taxonomy): Eukaryota > Metazoa > Arthropoda > Insecta > Hymenoptera > Braconidae > Diachasma > Diachasma alloeum. The sequence goes on along the minus strand of NW_021681206.1, from coordinate 34,629 downwards.
TTGTCCACTTCCATCATCAGGTCCTTCACCATACGGCCCACCAGAACCTCCAGGACCACCAGATCCTCCACCTCCAAGACCATGCCCATGATGCCCATGATGACATGCCTCTGGCGATGGTCATCCTCATCCCGATCATGATCACTGTTTCTTGGTTTCTTGGTGGATCACTATGACCCTGATGATTAGAGTGCGTCTGATCAGCACGAAATTGTTCACTAGATGCTTGGAAAGTGAAACTGGAGCAGCCTCGATTATCCTGCTGTTGATTATTATTACTATTTCGGTAGCCTATGGATATTGCTCTGTCCCTAAAATCCTGTTGATGAATTCCTCCTGCCGGAGTTGCAGGTTCAGCAGAAGTTCTGGCGACTTTTTGTTGTTGTGGTCTCCGTTATTCATTCGGAGGTCTTCCAGTACTCGCTGAATTATTTGATGACACAGATGTGGTAGGTGGTACTGAAGTACTTGGCCACTGTTATGTGTGGAGAAATGAACGAATTCCTTATTTGTAAGAAAAGTCACCACTCTCGATTGAAGAAATTTTATTCCCGCATAATTTCAATTGTTCATAACTTACTGCTAATTCAGTACTATCCCGCGTAATTGAAGGAAGGATTGAAAAACTGGACCGATTAAATGAACTATTTCCACCAGAATTGTTACCGCTCCGTCGCTGCTTCAAGACTGTTTAATTTTGATTTTTCTGACATCTTTATATGAATTTTGGGGTCACTTGTCACATGGGCTCCAACGAGTCCATTTTTAATTGGTGGAAAATGTCGTATGACTCTTCCCACTCTTTTGATTTTTATGGAGAAGTAGTTCATTCGGTTTTTGGGGTTTCAATTCATCGGTTTTCAATCCATCCTCCGCGCGCGAATCTTAGTATTGAGTAATTAGGGCATGCTGAGTGGGCAGTTTCATCAGTTTTGCACTCGATTCCAATGTCTTTGGAATTTTCAATCGAGTTCACGTGATGAAATGCACTTTATTTACATTAGTCGATTTGTTTCTTAGTTATTCTACATAAAATTATTCTAGCATTAAAATTTATTGTATAAAATTTTGGACATTACACCACTGTCCATTGCTTTTTTCAGTGGTTGGAGGAAATTGCATTGATGCGAATCCCCATGCATTATTTGCATTATTACCTTGGTTATTTGGCATTAGGAAAGAATAATTAGGAAATTTATCATGACGTCCGGGTATTTTAAATTGAAATCTAGTGATATTACCTTGATTCGATGGACCATTGAATCTGAGGTTCGAAGTAGCTTGAGGATTTCCGGCGATACCCGAGTTAACCATGGGGTATTGAGTTGATCGTGTAGTAGCTGGTGGCACCCCGGGTGCTGCTACCGATGGGGAATGACTAACCCTCGTCTGTTGTGGCTGGTTCATACTCGAAAATCTAGTAAACATCACTGGTACTGTACTCTGATTTGTCATCGGTGGAGAACGTACTCCATTTGCTAGTGGAGCTGTTAAATTAGACTCCACATGCGTCGCAATGGTGTTGAATGTCACTACTCTTCCTGATCTACCTTGACACCTCAACACTCCTGATGGTATCTCAGATCTCTGAGTTGAAATAACACTCGATCTAAACCGGATCGAAATATTATTTTCCGAAGATCGCTCGGGTTTTAATTCTTGGTCATCGGCCCTATTGATCATCACACTAGGTTCCACTGGAGGTGGGGGCCCTGCTGGGATTACCTGTGGTAAATCAGGATTTCTTGGGGGCATCTCCCAAAAAGAATCCCGTCGATTCCTGATTGGCCTCCGTGACCTCCAATTATAGGATGTTGACTGTCCTTCCCATGTTGCTAGCACTGTCCTAGACAATGGTGGCACAGCAGACTCATCTCCTCTACTTTTCAAAGACTCATATCTTTCAGTTATTACTTCACCGTTTTTACTCATTGGAGTATTAGTTCCGGGTGTAAATGAAGGAGATGTGGGACTCAATGGTGAACTCACTCTCGGTTGGTGCTCAGCCTGATTTGTTCCTTCATTTACTGGTTGCCCAGCTGTTCATATAGGTCTACTTTGTGAATCCTGCATATTACATTGATTCCGTGTAGTCACCGCAATAATAGGTGCTGTTGTTGGAGTCTCAGGAGTAGTAATTTCAATTGACTGCGTCTCTTCCAATGATGGTGGATTCTCAGGAATTCCTGCGGCTCCAATTATCTTCACACTCTCACTTCGACATGACATATCATTAATTGACCGTGTTGGTGACAATTGTTGAATACCCGAAATCTCGAAGGCATCAGTGGCTGCTGTACCTGGATTGGTATCAGGCAATGGTGTGAAATTTAGGAGCCCTAGTGCGTGTTGTCCATCCACCGTATAAGATCTAGCATATGTGAACTTCTCGGCATCATTCCATGGTTGACATTGTGGTCCCATTCTCTTACGGAATTCATACCTCAGAGATGTCAATTGAACGTCTTCCCTGGATTGTACTTCCAAGAGAAGTCCAATTATATCCATTTTAACCCTTAGCTCTCCATAATATATAGTAGAAATGCCCCCCCCCCATACTTTACTAATGGGTATTTCAGCTGATATCAAAGGATCGTGCACCACACACCTCATTATAGGAGTCATCTTGACTCTGAAATTGGCTGCCCTTCCCAATTAGCTCTCGAGATGATTCCCCCTCAATTTATCTACTAAATCTCCCTTTTTGAAAAAGACAGGATAATTTTCTGACCTGCCTAATTATTTCGCAGCATCATAAAAATTTCAATTCGTAATTTAAATAGAATGTCTAGAAAATATGATCCTGAAATATTTCCCTAATAAAGTTTTGGGTCCCCCATTCAGTTTATTAAATGAATAATTGCTGATAATGTTCTCATAAAATATCAACTAATGATATCTGTAACGAACATGTGGGGATGTTCCTTAGGAACACTAAAAACGATCTGGAATCAGCGAGACTCCTACAGCGTTGAATTAAAATCCGTGAGTAAGAATCCTGGAGCGAGAAAATGAAAGTCCCTTATCCACTTCCGAGTGGCTTATTTTCGGCTAGAGTTATCGGTTCGGTTTATTAGTAAAGATTAGTAATTACGCGTCTTTGAGGGCCCAGAAAAATTATCGTGAAGAAGGGCCAAAATTATAGAGTCATCCGGTTCTTTTTATAGGGTTCACCCATAAAAAGGGTAATCGAATAGGTCCGGCTGAAATGCCGGCGCTCCAATTTCGTTGGATTTTCAGGAGTTAATTGGTTACGTTTTTGTTTTGGGTGGAAGGTCGTTCGGAGCGAGTGCAACCATTGTCGTTAGATTCGCACCTTCGAGAGGCGTGTCCACACCAATCAAAATTCGGGTGATTGAGCGGTGAATTCCGCGCTCTGAGGTGTCTCGAGACGCTCGTGAGTTCGGTAGTTCGGCGTTGGCCCTTGACCTCAACGGAACTAGTGTGAGTACAGTACCTATTGTAGGATCATAGTGCCCACAATTGGATTATTGTATCTACACAATGGCGAAGAACACCCTAAAGAGGGTTAAGAAACCCAAAGTGAGTTTTTAGTTCGGTTTATTTATTTTTCCGAATTCATTTCGGCTTTTAGTTATTCGACTACGGGGTCTTCAGCGCCGTATGTCGCATTTTATTCAGTTAAAACGGTGATTGTGACGCTTAATCCAAATTGTGAGGTGCCGACCCCCCCCCCTTTTCACTCATGGTTGGGTGGTTTTCGTGATTTTTGGTGGGTTATTCGAGGGGATTTCTCCCCTTTTTGGGGTTATTTCCGGCTCAAACCCGGCTCCGATGACACTGTGCATCGGCTTATTACGTTGGTTAAAGATCTTTAGTGCGAATCTATCAGAGGGGATAATTAATCACGTTGAATTGCTAGAGCGCGTCCATTCCCGTTAAACGTGGGTTTTCGCGCGTAAGAAATTCCACTCGTGTTCAAATTGAGTTGGTTCGCGTAGATAGTTAATTAAAATTATGGTTTTTGGATCAATGTGTTCGGGGGGCTTCCCTGAGTAATTCATCTCAGGGTTTCCGAAAATTCGCTCTGCCGATTTCCGGATATTCCATTTTTGGTTTTTATGGATTTCCAGCCCATTCTCGCTGGCGTGTACGCCGTGTTTCTCGAGGGGGAATTCCTCCCGACTCTCGACTCCCCTCAGATACCCATCCACATTGACACATGGCTATTCTCGCTTCACGCGAGCCTTTTAGCGTTTAGAATTCCGCTCGGGGATTAACTAACCTGGGGCGGCTAATTATTTAGGGAAAATTATTTTTATATGATACGTGCGTGTAACCGCATGGGTTTCAGTTGACTATAGTCAACTGGAAAGTAGCGGGTTTCAAGCGCCTACCCACACTCAACTGAAACCCGAAATAACGCATGACGCGCATGTGCATCACCTATTAACAGAGAATAACAAGGAAGGAAATCCGAATAGTGAATACATGGAATGACTGAAAGATGAAAAGGTGATTTTCGAAGCAGATAAATTGAGCCTAAATCGTATAATTCCTGATAGTGATGAAGAGTTAGGCAGTGAGGAGAATTTATTTACTGATGAGGAGGAGTTTATTGGTGATGTGACATTTGAAGAAAATGGAAATAAAATATTCTCCGATTAAGCAACAGCAGGATCGCCAAAAACTCCGCAGTAGAGAATCCGTTATGATGATTTTGATAACAACAACAAAAATCTTCCATCAGATATTTTAGCAAATGCCCAAAAGGCCACAAATCAGACGCTACCAACAACTTCTATAGAAAAATATAACGTTTTGTATCATATTTTTTTATAATTATAACTTTCTTTTTTTTGCGAATTCTCAATGATTTTTAAAAATTGTATTTTGTAATTATTATAATTAATTTGTTTCAATTAAAAATACTTTACGTTTTTTGAACTACATATTTAATGAATATAATTAATTTTTTCTTCAGAAGTTCCGCATAATTTTTAAATCACTTTTTTATAATTATTTTTTTAAATAAATGTGATCTTTTTTCTTCAGTGGGGGGGGGTTTCGCCCCCTGGAGCCCCCACACCCCCCACTCTCCCCCCCCCTCCGCCCCCAGACTTCATCACGCACTTATAATATAAAATAGTATACGCAACACGTGCGGACAGCAGGCTGCTCCGCCCTCGTGAGTAACCGCCTGCTTTCTGCACTAGTTGCGTAATGTACTATTTGGATATTGTTGTCTTCAGTAGACTCTCCCGGACATTTTGTCTCAGGGTTCGTAATTTTTGACTCTGCCATTCTCGAGTTATGGCAATTTGAGTTTTGCGGAATTTCAGCCGTTTTGGCTGGTATGAAAAATCGATGGATGAATACGGTCTCCTCTCTCTCGCTCTCATTGTCGCTCGCATACCTTTCCCCCCAATTCTCGGAATTTTCGAGTATTTAGGGATTAGCGTGTATATTTCTACTCTCCCCAAATGTTTATTTCGGCATATTTGAGGTATCTATCGGCGATATTAATTTCTTCGAATATTTTTGTCAGATTAGACTATTTTCTATCAGAGTGCGGAATTAATATTATGATTATTATTATTGTCAGTATTTTTAGTTATTAATTGTAGATTTTTTCTTTTTTTTATACTTTTTTTCAGAGAATTGAAATGTCTTTTTTTTTGTAAAATTGGTGATTCTTAAATTTCAATAGTGAAACCAGAAAGGATAATGTCGATCTCCTTCTTTTTTTTCCTGTTTTCCAGTTTTGACCGCCCCATTGACCCGTTTCCACCTGAAATCCACCCCTCTCTCCACAACCTAGCACACTGAGCGAACCAAGGACCGTTACTTTTCCCCAAAAATCTAGTTTTCTCCCCTTTGTTTTTGTACGTTTTCGAGTTTTTCGAATTAATAGAGTTGATTTTGTAGATTCCTCCGGTTTGGTAATTCCGGTTAAAAATTACCTGGCGCCCATAGATTTCTGCATTTTCGAGTTTAACTAGATTCAGGGGAAGAAGGGCGAAAGTAATAGGCATTTTAACCCCCATGAAAAATGTCACGTCACATATCATTCGACCCAGCGATTCATCCAACTCAAAGACTCCAGAAATTCACTTTAGAATTTTTTTTTAGAATTGTTGAATTTGATTCACAAGTTTTACCAATTCCTGTGTAAAAACCAATTCAATTCGATCTTGAATTGTTCCATAAATAATTGCCAAAATTAGGAAGAGAGAAAAGGAAGGGAATAGCCCGAAGTTGTAAACAATGGATGACATCAACAACAATCAATATAAATTACTTTCAATCTACTTCTTCCCCAGTGGCAGAAGGTTCACCTAGCTAATCCCAACTATTCTCATTAACAATGAATTTTCTTGCTACCCATTATTTCGCAGTATCAATTCGTTTTGGAATTACCTCAAATTTTTCATCTCTCCTGATTTATCAAATATTTTTAAATTTCGGGTACCAGTTATTCTTCAAAATTTGAATTAAATAATGAATCTTCAATTTATTGAACAGGCAAGAAGTCGCTGTTTGGACGCCATTTGTGACGTAGAAACCAGATTAAACTGTTTTTATTTTTCATTTTTTTCTCATTTATTGGTTTTATCGAAGGAATTCTCCATCTGAAATCCCGCCTCTAGCCTGCCTCCCCTCCTTTCTTTTTCCTCTCATTGTTATCTGCGGTATCATGGCCGCCTTACTCTTAGCTGTGCCCCATTCGAGCTAGGAGTGCACGGGAAACCATGTAAAACCCCAGTCGCACAGTCAGCCGATTGTGCAGTGCTCTAATATATCCATCTGTCACACCGACTAGATGGAGATACTAGGCCGCTACACCGTGCCTACCGTCCGCAATTTTTGTGCGAGCGAGGTGTTCCTAAGCGGCCACCCATCCAAGTACTAACCCAGCTCAACGCTGCTTAGCTTGGATGTCCACCGGAGCAACACCTCACCCACTTAACCATTACAGTTGGTCCAGATTAAACTAATTCTTTCCCTAAAATTTCAAATTCTTTTCCCAATATAATCTAGTTTCAACGGTCTTATAGCCGTAAATCACATACAAGGTGGATTTTCTACAATACATGCCTTTTTGGTATGAAATATTATTATTTATACTCACTTTTATTTTTGTTCGGACGAAAGTATTATTAAATTCTATCAGAATTATTATTTTATCAATTAATATTCGATAATTAAATCGGTTCGGGCTAAATTATATTTGCTCGGGCTATTTTCTTCTATTTGGGGCCAGATAAATCAAAAGACATGTTTTCTAATTAACAAAAGAAAATACTATTGACTTAATGTATTAAATTGTTGTTCGGGTCTTTTAACACAATACAGTTAGTGTGAAATTAAATCAAAACGAATCACAAAAGAAATATTACTGGAAAATATTCAATAAAAGAAAGTACAACTGGTTGTGTATTTGAGGCATCTCTCAAAACACCACGCTTCCTCTTCAAATTACGACATCAATTTTCCCGGTTTTCTAATTAGCAAGCACAAATATTCTTGTCATAATATTCTATATGACGTTACTTAATTTCCAGGATAATTCTCAGGGTCGATTCGTCGACAATTGCTCTGATATTCGAGAATGAAATTTAATTGATTTCGATTTTCTCCAATTTGCCAAAATGGATAAAAATTGCGGCACTGGGGAAGCCAGTGACGCTATGAAATTTCCGCAGATTTCCCCAATAATTAATTACACTTTTCTTTAAACAATCCAGAGAAAAACAATACTCTTAACGCTTTTTTTCTCTCGATATTAATCGCTTTTGGATCGTATATGTTCCTACATGATATTCGCTCTCAAAATATGCCTTCTGCCACTGCGTAATTGCAATTGTACTCACAGCGGAGAAGACTCGTACGAATGAAATCGGCTTATCACGATTTCCCCCATTCTTCTGGGCTTTCCTGGTTTCCTCCGGGCTGAATCACTCCTCAAGTTGGTCTTGAGGCCTGATTTCACTTAGTTACTACTTAAACTTATTCTAATTAACTCTAAATCCTAAGTTTTCACTAAAGGATTGTTGTCCTTTGTCTTTTGTCACGCAGAGTGAAGAATATCCGCCAGCTTCCTCATTGCCCCAGGGTCAGTTCTTCTCCTCCCTGTTATTTTCCACCAACCTGGGCCATCATTTTATCATTTCCGCCAATGGGGAGCATCTTTTTATTTCTCCTCAATGCACCCTCGATCAGGGTCGATTAGCACGCCTCAACGATCAAGGTGAAAGTTTGATGAACTCTGATAATGGGGTCGATATCCTTTTTATCGACCCACAATCGGCAACTGGTGCTCGAAATCCAGTGTTCCTGACATGAGCATGGTTCCTTCTATTTAAGCAGTTCCCACTGCTTAAACAATCCTGGAGCCTTCAAGGTCCACTCCAGTACTCTGACACAATTCTCTAGTCGAACTCCGGGTCCTCCCGAATACTTGGGAAGTCCTCCTCCAGCCTTTAAACAATCTAGAGAAAAACAATACTCTTAGTCGCTTTTTTTCTCTCGATATTAACTCTCTACTATTTTCGATAATTGTCTGTCCAGTTCAGGGGGGCAGTGGGATTCATACATTCTGACTCTTATGTTTTCAGACCGTTATTGCTCTTGACCTGTAGTTTTCACCCTTAAAATTTCTGACCCCCAAAAATGTTGAAAAGTCGAACTTTTGAACCTTATTATTTCTGACCCTCAAGAAAAGGCCCCTTTTGAGACCCTTATTGTTCATGACCCTTAGATTTTGATCCTGAAAACTTTTGACCCTTAAAAATACTGAATCATAAAACTTTTAAAACTTACTTCTTATGACCCTTGAAATGGGTCAACTCTCTACTCTCAAGAATGTCTAGAGAGTGGATAGTTGGTGTCGGATCTCGGTGGGCGAAACTCTCTACTGCTTACAATTTCTAGAGAGTAGCTAGCTGGATTCAAATACTTTCTGAGCTGCAAAAAGAGGACCCTTTGCAGACATTTATTGTTTCTGACCCTTAAAATTGCTGACCCTAAAATATTAGGTGTGTGACTTAATTTTTACAGATTTTTTCTTCGAGCTTAAAATTATATTTAAAATAGAAATATATTCGCGGTCTTTTCTGGTTTTGACAGGATCGGACAAAACGTTTCTGAACACGGAACGACAAGTCTAGGTAAGTTAAATAACCTTTCAGAATAGCAGAGTTTACGATGGCAACTGAAAAAACGCCACATTCGGCACTGCATTTTATACGAAGTCCAACAAGGAAAAAATGCTTCTGAAGCACGGGAATCAATGTATAGTGTTCTTGGTGCCGACGTTGTATCTTATGAAACGTGTAATTATCGGTACAAACGTTTTAGAAGTGGTGATTTCGATCTGAGTGACCAACCGCGCCCTGGACAGCCTCGAAAGTTTACAGATGCGGAATTAGAAGCTCTACTGGATGGAGACTCAACGCAAATGCAACAAGAGCTTGCAGCTCAGTTAGGAATCACCAGAATAGCTATTTCTAAGCGTTTTCGTCAAATGGAAAAAATCCAAAAACTTGGAAGGTGGGTCCCACATGTGTTGACCGAACATAACCTAGGTCAACGTATGAACACGTGCCTTTCACTGCTTGCCCGGCAACAAAAAAAAGACTTCTTGGGGAGAATTGTGACGGGTGATGAAAAGTATATTTTTACGAGAATCCCAAATGTAAAAAGTCGTGGGTAGATCCCGGACAATCCAGTACATCGACGCCGAAAGAGAACATCCACTTCAAGAAGATTCTCCTGTGTATCTGGTGGGACATGAAGGGTGTGCTTTGTTACTCAAAACTGAACAAATTGATCGAAGAACTTGATCGGAAAAGGCCATGTACTGGGCAAGCAAGCAGGCAAGTCATACTGCTGTTGCGATCTCTGAGTTATGGAATGGGCGAAAATCAGTGATAAAAGGTGACCCCAAAGACTGTCCTGACCGTGACCAATTTCAACAGGTAGAGACCGGGAGAAAGGATGGAATCGGATTGCATGGGATAAAGCACTAAGGTGCAATATGGTGGATTGCGCGAGAGTCAAAAATGGAGATCACGTAAAGAGAAAGAACCCCTTCTAATGCCATAAAGAAATGTTTTTATTAGTGAAAAAAAGAGGCTGTTCACAATGATCCCAAAATAAAACATCGGAGAGGAGAATTGTGGAGAATTAGAATTGGAAAGGAATGAAAAGAAAAAGAAAAAATTGATAGATAACGAATTAGCATTAACTTACAGTTGTTGATTAGGTAAAATTGGGGTGGGTGTGATCACTCAGTCGCGGTGATGTTGCGCTCCGATGACCCTTACTAGCAGGAAGAAAAGCTGGTTTTGATGACAAGTAGTGTTGATGGGTGACTCTCTGTGATGATCCGATGGCTTACGACGGCAGGTTCACTTGTCCGGTGAAAAGACAGGTAAGACGGAGGTTCGACTACCTGGAGCTGCACGAAAGAATGACTCCAGGTGGCCACTTGAACGACGAGACCACAATACGTCGTTGGGGCGAGTATTCACAGCTCCGTGACGAATACTGCCCTCAAGACAGTGAGTTGAGGGATTAGTGGAGATGACTCTCGGTGACTCGTTCTTAGTAATTGGGCCTTTGTGACTGCGACTGTCTACTGACTGACTGCAAGTAGTGTTGATGGGTGACTCTCTGTGATGATCCGATGGCTTACGACGGCAGGTTCACTTGTCCGGTGAAAAGACAGGTAAGACGGAGGTTCGACTACCTGGAGCTGCACGAAAGAATGACTCCAGGTGGCCACTTGAACGACGAGACCACAATACGTCGTTGGGGCGAGTATTCACAGCTCCGTGACGAATACTGCCTTCAAGAGAGTGAGTTGAGGGATTAGTGGAGATGACTCTCGGTGACTCGTTCTTAGTAATTGGGCCTTTGCGACTGCGACTGTCTACTGACTGACTGCTGACTAATTGGCCGACTGACTGGGCGACTAACTGGTAACTGCTTGATAACTGGCCTAGTAACTGCCCTGGTAACTGTCGTGGTAACTGCCGTGGTAACTGCCCTAATAACTGGCCTGAATGTCCGGAGGTAGCCCTTATATATCCTTGATTGACTCCACCCGTAATGAGGGGTTCTGTAGGGGTGGGTCCATGGCAACGCGATGTCCTCGGACGATGGCCATATCTGAGTATTCATATCATTTTATGACTTCTGCGCGCACCGATCTGATCCGTGGTCAAGAGAGTGGAAAAGCGAGGCGGAGCTCAGAGCTCGCGCTCTACGCGTGATTCAAGGAATCGGTCCCCTTTTATGATTCCCGGAATCTCAGATTGACCCTTCGTAATGATGACGCACGCCTATCGAGGGGGAGTGATAATGGGGTGGAAATCGTCATAATTTCCGATCCATTGGGTTTTTACGAGCGCACGTGTTCATAGAATGACGTCACAGAATGCTCGTCTTCTTGACGTGCGATAAGCTAGAGCATAACCTTGAAGAATTGTGATGCCTTCCAGGTGAATTACCCGGTGTTCATTAAAATTGACCTAGTCAAAAATGCTGAATGCATAGAGTCAAAAATCGTGGTTTTACCAATGAGTGGGGAGTCGACTGTCGATTCATTCGTGTTACTCGTGAAGTATCTCAATTCACACCTAGTCGGGTGTATGTCGGGGCACGTGCGAATCTTGCATTTTCCGGTGATTATTTCCTTACTCATTATAACAACGGTCCACAGAGGCTGGGTCTGGCTATTTGGAAACGCTTGATTATGAGTTTTTCCATTAGGCGGATTTTTATGACCGTGGTCACCCTGAAGTGGTTTCGGAGGGGCGTCTCGAAGTCGGTGTCCCCACAATTAGTGTCACCGAGCCCTCATAATTTACGCATTTTATGGGGTTCTTATGATCGTCGACAGCAAGCCATGGGTGTGGTTTTACTTATTGCATGATCGCAGTTTCCATAGACACTGGGTATCTCTATTGGTCAATTGTATCCTTGTATAGCCACGAAATCCACTGTTCCCCCTAGTCACCCCAGCAACAATGGCGGCACCCCTGGTACACGCGTCGCCTTGGGTGGCAACAATCTCGGTCGTCCTGCACGTTCCATGGTATTTGTTAAAGATGGAGATTTTAGTTTATAAACTCCATAAAGAAAACGCGGAGTCCGCGACACTGCTGCATGACAATGCTCGACCTCACGTTGCTCGCGCGACTCAGAAAACCCTCTTAAACTTGGCATGGGAAGTTCTCCCGCACGCGGCATATTCACCAGACTTGGCCCCATCTGACTATCACTTGTTCCGATCCATGCAGCACACCTTAGTGGATAAACGGTTTAAAACGCTGGACGATGTGCGTAAATTCGTCGATGACTTTATCGCCTCGAAGCCTGCAAGTTTCTTTCGCGACGGCATTCGAATGTTACCTGAGAGATAACGCAAGGTCATAGAAAACGATGGACAATATTTCCAAGATGGACAATATTTCGTTGTTCTCTATTTTTTTATATTAAATAAATTTACTGAAAAATCTGTAATAATTAAGTCACACACCTAATATTATTTCATTTTATTTTAATTTGATAATGTTCAATCGAATTTTCTAGCGAACGTATTAGATTTTTCCACTAAATAATTCCGTACGTGGGAAATTGGAAAAAAATAGAAAGTGTATCGAGATACCTTACCATTTTACTGAAAAAAAATACAAGAAAAAAACATTAGTCCCAAAACTGACAGGCGTTTCAAAAATTACACTGATCTGTGTACGGATGCCGATACCATGCAAAAGGAGTAACGTCGAATTTACACGCACGATAAAATTTAATAGAAAAACCTAGCGAATTCATTAAGAAATTCTATTGGATTTCTATTAAACTTTCTATTAGTTTTTGGTCGAATTTATTTAAATGTTCAATAGAAAATGTTCAATGGAAAAAGTCTATAGAATTCGATTTTTCAATATAACTTATTCTCTTCAGATATTTGTTATCGAATTTTCTTGGTTCAAATTTTCCACATTTTTTTTTCTCATCAAGAAAATCAAACAAAAAAACTTGAAAAATTTGAGCCGAGGAAATTCTACAGAAAATATTTCAACAGAATAATTTGTATAGAAAAATCGAATTCTTTTAATTTTTTCTATAGAATAATTTCTATTGAACATTTCAGTAGAATCGCCCAAAAACTAATAAAAATTTCAATAAAAATCCTGTAGTATTGTCCAGCGAATTCGCTAGGTTTTTCTATAATTTTTTTTCATCCATGTAACCATGCAGTAAAGTGGATTCTCTAATATTTCATCTGTCGTTACATCTAATTATTAAATATAATTGTAATTATTAAATATTTCACAAATCATAAGGCTAGGTAAACACAAGCACCAGCGAAAATCCATTTCACTACGTCTCACTTGACCCTCCTATCCTGTTCTCATGCCTGAATCACCGTAATCACCTAGCCTTAATCCACTATATCCAAACTGATAAATCCATTTATTTTTTCATACCTTGTGACGAGGCATTTTTTGCTACTTTCCCCCACACACTTAGCCCCCTAAAAATATTAATTCCCCGCCACCGTTGGTCACCTCATTTCCCCAATCAGTCTTCTCTATACCCCATTTTCCTTCCCCTCTGGAAGCAGCAACGAGCCCACCCGAAGAGGATCAACACCCCCGGCCCACAAAACTTCAGGAACAGCCAGGTCCCCCCAGCAAATAATATCCCACACGACACCCTGAGAGGCGAGCATCAAGTGACAGTCCATCATCACACGCTCAAGAACGAGAAATACCGGGAAAGCACGAAAGAAGCAAAAAGAAGGTGAAGAAGAAGAGCAGCACTCGTATCGCAGCTGCCCCATACACTTGCCATGCACGTATTTTCTTGGAGTGCGTTTGGACGGAAATCAAGATAACCTGTTCCCCAGTCTAGAGAGAGAGGAAAAGCCCAAGAGTCGTGAGGTGGACTGGAGGTTCCTGTTCGGACTGGAGTTTCTGATTAGCCCTGGAGGATCGGCTCGCTGAGGATATTTTTCGGGCAGAAAGGGAGACTGTGCCGAACTGCAGGTTCCCCGAGTGTATCCACGTGATCGTGAGTACGGGTTTGATTCCCCATTTTCCCTAATATTTCCGAGAATTATCCGCCCAACGGTGAGCCTACATTTCTTCTTTATTGCCCCCCTGTAGAGTTGAATTGGATTAATTACCAGTGTATTTTTTCTTTATTTGGAATCCCTCGACACGAGTAGCAGCTTCGCCCCTTTGTTCTCTGCTGTAGAATCGCCCCCATTATTTTTGGATGTATTCAACAAGTAGTCTGGCCTTACCCATTACCCTAGATCAATGTTAAAAGGCATTTATTATTGTAAATATTTTGTATAGAATTCTTAGAAATATAGAGTCTCGTGTCTAATTTACATTCCTTCTATGATTGACTAAATCCCCCCTCATTTCCCACGGGATATAATAAGACCTAATTGAATAATAATTGGACAAGTCACAGGTAATCATTCCGAATAATATTGATTTAATAAGATTTTAGAGAATCCCCGGTTACAACCTTGAAACTGTACTATTCATCAAAATAATTGACACTGTTTGGAAATTGTAAAATTGACGGATAGAATAAGAATTAACTGTAAACGTATTTTTATGCCTATGAATGCTTTTGCCTAACGTATTTTCTCCCTGTTCCCTGTACAGAACACTACTGTTCATTAAGCAACAAATGGAAGAGAAACAGAATGATACTTACTCAGTTTGTCTTACCTAATGCCTTTTTCTTTCCTTTAAACAAAATTGAATAGTTTGACACTGATTTTTAAATAGAAAAATGAATGATTATCGATTTTCCTCACTCAATGACAGTTGCACTACGTGTAGACTTCGCGCCAGGTTGTGTCGATCGGGATAATACGCAATAAAATTTGCACAGAGGCACTCACATCGCACCCAATGAATACGAAGATCATCCAATGCTCTCCACTCTAATCGGTTCAAAGAAATATTGTGGAGAGCATTGGATGAATTACCGCTGAATTCACGAAAAATTCACGGTCGGCACTAGAAAATGTGTCGGGCTGTCTAGCTTTAATAACAGAATAATCAAGAATAATCATCGGAATGAACAACAAAATGTAAAGATTCCAAATTTTCTTGTGCTGTACCAGAATTTTTCCCGTGCTTAATTAGAAAAAATGCTTAAAGGTACATGAAAATTTCTGTCTTGGACTCGACATTTTTCCTTTTTGTTAAAGTGAAAATCGGGAGGATAGCAGTTTGCGCCTCGTTCCTAGTGCTAAGCACCAGAATGTTTCCCTGACTTTTCTCTCTGTGTGGGTCGCTCGCTTCGCTCACTCCCATTGCGGGTAGATTGAAATTGAATTAGGTTGTTGGTCGCTCGTTTCGCTCACCCCATTGCATGTGGGCTGGAGTGGGTGTGACCCATTAAGGGTCAAGCTAATAACTTCCCGACCAATTTCCATTTTTCTGTTCATCCAATATCCAATATAGAAAAATATCCGTGAGCATTACCAAGTTTCATTCTTTGGTTTCTGTATTCAATTCCTTCTTACTCTTGCATGAACCATATATGTAGTATACTCATTATGAAACATTAATTAAGCTCCAAAATGATATCTAATTTGTTCAATTTTATCAATTTTTCATCAACTTATGAGAGTTTTGGACAAAAATTGAATTTTCACGTTTCACTTGTAAAATGAATATTGGTTGGACTAGCGAACGGGCGCTTCGCTATTATATTATATTAATTTATTTTATTGTTTCCTTTTCAATTTTTTTTGCGGTTAGATTAAATTAAATTTACTGGATTCTATTCCCATTGTAGTATACAAATTGTGGGAACAGTTGTTCTCATTTTTAAATGAAGAGATATTTATGTTAAATAATAAGGAGAGTATTGATATTTTTTTCGGATGATGATCTATAGATATTTCACAATTACGTCAATGTTCAAAAATTTCTTTATGTACTACATTTTTCATATAACTATTTGCATCTTTTTCATTTTTTATTCTACCTCCTTCAGTCATACATATTCTCAATTTGTCACTTGCGCTCACCCTTGACGATGCCACGTATAATTGACCATGACTGAATACATTACTTTTAAGATAAACATCTACTCTTTTTAATGTCTATCTGTCGACATTTTCCAATGTACCCATAAAATTTGGGAATTGATCGTTATTCTTTTTTTCCCTTAAATCAAGACGTACCATTTTTTTGAAAAATGTCGACGGATATGAAAATGTTTCATCTCTTCAATCTCATTTCAATGCAACTAAATAAGAAAAATGCAAAGAAAGATGAGCAGCAAGAAAATAAAAATATCGATTGTGCAATGTCTCTGAAAAATTTTCTAATTGAGTTTTTTTCCTCCAATAATGTAGGAAGATTAATATTTTTAATATCATGAAAACATGATCTGATTTCATTGAGAGGAAATGAGAAAAATGCAGGGAGCGATGATCAGCAAGAAAATGAACAACGGATGTATTTTTCTGAAAAATTTCAAAACAGATTCTTTTCCAGATGAAGAAAAAATATCAATATATTCCTGTTCTATCATCTAATTTCAATGGAAGAAAGTAAAAAAAAACAGAGATACATGATCAGCAAGAAAATAAAAATTTCGATTTTTCAATGTCTCCGGACAGTTTTAGAATTGATATATTTTTTCAAATAATGAAAGAATACACATCAATTCAATTTCTATCCTCACATTTTGATAGAATACATGAAAAAATAGCAAAGAATAAAAATCGGAAATGAAAAATTTTATCGGATTAATATAATGTAATTATTCGATCCACCTAAATGGATTAAGCAGGGATACCTATATTTTATTTGAAAGAGCATCCACTGTTCTTCGAAATTGTGCAGAGTAGTTCGATTCAATGAAATTTTCATCTAGTTATATCAGATAGTTTCCCCTTTTTACGTTATTTCACGCCCCAAAAATGACAATTTTTGCCATTTATCGAGGCTGTAGATAGGACCTGTGAGAATGAATCATATGTCAATTTGAAGGCCTCGTCGACACTTTCCAATTAATACCCTATATTATCTATTTCATCCACGAGATTAATTGCTCTACGCGATAATGTAGCGATTTTAGAATGTCAAGTTTAGAAAATTTTCATGGTTTTTCTCTTAATGACGAGATTTCCTCAGTTTCTGTTCATATCTGTAGAAATATTTTATGCTCAGATGAGAATATCTTAAATTACCTTGAAATTTACCCAGAATGATTACATTGAGACTAATTTTCATCAACATATCTGAGTTTTTCATTTAAGAATTGGATTTTATAATGTTTATTGTAAATTCAGCTTCTATAATTATCGGTCAAATGAATGAAATTATCATATGCCAGTTCACAGGGTGTTGATGTTATGAAGCAGAAACTTCATGGGAATGGGGATTTAAAAAATGACGTATATTGATCTCATGCAACCTAGTTAGAAAAAAAAATCAAATTTTGAAATTTCCGTCCGAATAACGCGAAAACGGTTGAGATGATTTTGCTCAGTATGCAATCAAAATTGAATAATTCTAATCCAATCCAATGATTCTAGGGGTCATGAATAGGGATGTGAGTGACAAAAATGACCGGTCAAATGACGGTCAATTACCGCGGTCATGACGGGTAATTGCCTTGTTCATAAATCTGACGATTCGGTCTGGACGATTCGGACGGAATGGTGCTCAGCATGTACTCCGTGATCTTTTTCGTGGTAGTAGAGGTTGGTAATGTATTTGAAGTTGAATGGTGTATTACCGATAGTACTGTATTACCGATAGTAATGAATTACCAATCTTCGATATTCAATATCGAAAGGTTTCAGTGCACGAAAATTGAGAACAACAAAATACAAATGGAGACTGAATAATAACATTGGAAAAAATAACATTTTACCCCTTAATTCGACCGTTGAAAATTTTCATTAATTTAGAATCATGGTAAATTTACGTTGGCCCATGATGCTCAACGGCTCAAAATTTTCTTTATAGATGCTAGTATATACTTAATTTTTTTCAAGCAAAAAAAATGGGCATACTCGAAAAATTATGAATTTTGAATTTTTTCCATGCCAAAAAATATATTTTTTCAGATTTGAAATTTTTTTGCATAAAATATTCAGAAAGTACACTTCATGACGAATAATTTTCACTACTGAGTTGTTCAAAAATAATTGTTCATTCAAAAGATATGATTTTTTGAAAAAAATCGAATTCATAAAAAATTTAAAATTTCAAATGGCTATAACTCCTGAACCATAATAGCTCGAGCAAAAAATCAAAAAGCGAAATGCTTGTTTTGAAGAGGGCTATATGCTCTGTGAATGTCTAAACAACTGAAAAATATGAGGTCGACGATTTCCTCAGTTGAGCTGGAATCTCCCATATATATATTTAATTAATTTTGTTGATGTTCATTAAGTTCATGAGTTTATCATGAATGATCCCGAGTATCAAATTTATGATTGTTTTGTAATTCGTTCCAATAAACATTAACTTTAAATTATGAAATGCGATTCAATTCCTAACTAATGAAATAAAATAACCAAAAATCTGACCGAAAAAATTACCAAAAAGAAAATGACCGTCAATTTGCATCTATATAGAGGAATTTTGGTCATTTTCTTAAATTTTTGACGCTGGTTGTTCATGGCTGTCATTTTGCATGGGGAATTATCTCGGTGTCAGAAAATGGTCAGAAAACGGTCAATTTTGCCTGACCTGACCGAATGGAAAAATGACCGTCATTTCACATCCCTAGTCATGAAATGTCAACAAATCATGGAAATTTCACTTGAGTTTTTGGGGTGAATTACAAAAACTTCCTCCTTTAGGGTTGGGAAGTTCATAACATCTAAATGGATTTTTCGTATAAAAAAATCAAATACCATCGTTATTTGCGGTAATATTTTAGAACTTTTAAAGAAAACTCATTTTTTCCATCATTTTCACACACATACACATACACACACACACACACACATATAAACATGTCTTCAAAAACGTGTCAACATGATTCTAGGGGTCATGAAACGTCGACAAATCATGAAAATTCCCATTTTGATTTTCGGGGTAATTCCAATAACTACCCCTCAGGGTCGGGAAGTTAAAAACAATGCCGGTGGCTCGCTTCGTTCACTCCCGGGTTTGGGTCTGACACTAGGGTTTGACGAAACAACTTCTCGATCAACTTCATTTTTATCATTCCGGTCGTAAGGCAGCGCTTCACGGTAAGTATATGTCCATGAATCGCTGCCTGCTGTCGTTATAACAATAGTACAGTTCGATACTAGGGCGCCTGAAAAATTTTCTGACGAATATAAGTTTACAGCACGAGCCGAAGTGAGTGATGCAAATCATATGAGTCAGAACATTTTTCTGCGGCCGTGAGTCGAACAATATTTGTGCGTGTGCTGCAGGCACACGCGCCTAAAATGCTGCCTACGACCCTCGTGACAAAAAAAATATTGTTCATCACAAGACATAAAATTTTTTTTCTACCTTATGTAATTGCAACCCTCGCCTTCAGCTCGGGCTGCAAATTCGGTAAAAGTTGATATTCGAGAAATTTCTTTTCCGTCACGGTTTACACCTACGCCGTGACGGAAAATAATATTCTGACAACGGGAGATAAAATAAAGAACCCTTACCCAAGTGCTTACCAGTTGTAATTTTACACGTGGGCACGACTCCTTTATTTTCCTTCCCTAGGTAGGGAATATACTATTTTTGGCCTTATGACGAAATGTACTATGTCTTGTTCAATTAGCAGGAAAAAAAATTCAAAAAAGTTTCAACATTTCGGATAATTCATATTTGAAAACACACTGTAACCGCTGAGAATATTTTACTGGAATTTCACTCCAGCCTCAGTCATACAACACTGTATCGACTATGATGAAGAGAAATCATTTCAATCATTCCTCAAGGAGGAACAATGGAATTCGCAAAAAAATGTCATTTGTTGACGTTTTTTCACTTGTTTTATTTATAAATCTAGAAAACCATTGAGATAATGTTGTTCAAAATCTGATAAACTTTAACAAGGAACCCTAGGTAGCTGTCCGCTCCCGATTTTGATGAAACTTATATATGTTATAGAGGAGTCAAAACTAAGTGACACGTTGTGACGAATCTTAAAATTGTCACTAACACCAAAATGACTTTAATTTCCTCTAATTATCGCTACAAATTATTTCAAGTCTTTTTAAAACAACGCAACGTGAAATATTATCCAAAAGGCGCCAGTCTATTTTAATTATTTCTGCACCTTGGCCAAATAGACAAATGCCAAACTCACTTTTCCTCTCAACACTAAAAATTACTCAAAAAAGACTCAACAAATCTCCAACCCAGACTTTTTATTACAAGGGGGAGCGCGGATGATACTCCCTTAATTCGGATTCGGATTCTTGGAAATTAATTACCATGCGACACAATTTATATCTTGAAAGATCAAATGTATTCTTAATACTCACAAAAATTGAAATTAATAATTTCGAAAAGAAACAAGAATTTTTACACCATGAAAATAAATCTGGATGGACCACTGGTCCCAACCACTGCGAAAGATAGAAGTTAATTAAATGAATTTCGTCTCTACAACATAGAAAATGATTTACTGAGACTCTCCGGTCTCCCAAAATCCACTCAATTGAATTAATATAGATTCAAACAGAATCCGCTTCAGCTGCTCCCGACCATCGAGATCTCCAAAACAATTCGAAACTCAACTCTACTCTACTCAACTCAAAATATCTGCAATGCAGATTTCTCTACGACTTGGAACTGCTACTCGACTCTATATATCTTCTACGCAGATTTCTCTGCTACTCAAAAGTACTACTCTATTTACTCTACGAGGTCTCGGGGAGAACTGACGCCACGCGGCCAGTTCGCCAAAAATCTTACTCAATCAGAGGGCCTACCCCCTCTCTAATAACTTCAAACTAATCAAATAAAATTCTCAACTAAATGCCACCTGGACTGGACAGAGTCGTTACAATATTTAATTTAATTTTGACTCGAATTCTCAATATGAAAATTTCTCTAAATTTATCGATGTTGTGGGTTTTCCCCACGATGTTTCATTCCTCTGGAGATAATTTTCCAGGTTCGTCCAGGCTTTTCCTTGATTCCGGGATTTTCCATCCTTGTTGGAATTCGGAGTATCCCCACTTGACGTTGGCTCCTCTCCTCGGTCAGCGAATCAGGTCCGTCCCTAGGTGGTCAGCTGGTTCCAGTTGGCCCCAAGAGATTTTTCTCAGGGTCGTCCTCTTCTTCTACTCTAAATCCTCTCCTCGACGATTCCTCTCCTCGACCATAATTCCCAAATAATTAATAATAATTCCAATTCGTTTGAATTTTTCCAATGGTTCCCTCGGTTTCTATCGAAAGGAAGGGAGCTTGAGCTCCCCCCGAGACTCAGGATTTAATTAATTAATTATGTTCATTTAAAATTAAAATAATTAGAACCTGTGACAACCAGATTGTCACAACGTATTTTTTCTGATTGGCTAATACCTGCATTTTGGGGACGAAACTGTCCGCTGAAGTTGGCCACTTCTCAGGGTGTTTTGTTGTTTGCGTATATAAAGAGAATACTCAGACAAATATTTTGCCATGTATGAGGAACCTCATGGTGAATGATGAACATGTGAATTAAAATCATCCCCAGAAGTTGAAATTTAGGGGGTGAGCTACCCTCCCGAAAAATTATTTTTTGAATTAAAAAAAAACTATTGCTCAGAATTTTCTGGAACCAATTCCATTCAAAGGAGCATTCAAGAAGACAGAATACCTGTTTTACATTTTTTACGAATTGCAATTTAACGGCGAAAAAATCAATTTTCAGTAATTTTCCTCTCTTTCAATTATCCGCGGTGTCAATCGAAGCTTGTGTGGAATAAAAGGATTAACAGTCAACTTCGTACCCGGTCTGGTAAATGTGGAGGGTAAGTAATCTCCTGACAAGTTAGTCTTCGATAAAACAAAAAACATCGTTTGAAATTTTATGAAATCATTGCTATTTGCAACGTAAGGAAAAGATACAAAATACCTTTTTTTTGCTTTTATTTTATTCACTCTAAATTCGAACCCATCGAGTAGATCACTGATAATTTGCAAATGGTCAAATCTGCTGCCTATTTACCTTTCATGTAGTTTCTCTCAACGAATCGCCATGACAGCCTTGCCAACATCACAAACATTTGATGACAACTCGATATGGAAATATGGCAATGATCATAGTAATTAAATAAGAATGGGATTCCAAGTAAATATTTCTAATAATGTTAAAGTTCATAGCATTTATTTTTTGCACCAGGACCATAGAACTATAGCGATATGGGTAAAGCCCTCAATGTCACAGTGGGGATGAGAAGATTGCTCGAAGGCTAAATCGACGGCATCCTTAAACTCGTTCAGTTTTTAAATAATATAACCTTTAAACCAAGCATAAGGAAATAAATTTTGATATCTTGGTAAAGATAAATGATTACGGACTGAAGATTGTAACTTTATTATATTATTCCTTAAATGTAAATTAATATCATGACTAAGGAGGATAATGGTATCCGAAAAATGACGGAGATAATTTTTCCATATTCTAAAACCGAACACATCGAGGGGTTGAATCTTTCCAGTGGTACCTTTTGGTATCAACATAGTTAATAACTCTTTATTTGGAGGTGCTGCTTATAGATGGTTTTTTTTCGGTCCACACATAGCAAAAGAAGGCTAAACTTTTTGAAGAAATTCGTCGGTTGTTTTTGTAGAGTTTCTCGATTCTCTAATGTCTTGCGCGTGACGAATTTGTTAATTTCCCGAGATGTGATGTGATGTTCTTTCTTGAAATGATGTAACCACCATGGTGAAGCCGTGAAACAAATGCCTTCAAATCCTATATATTTCCGAGCTTGCAGAGCCCACCTCCGTAGGTCAGTGTCGTAAACAATCAATCCCGCATCAATTGCGTTTTTCATATTATTCAATGTATACTCCGAAATACGCTTCAACTTCTCCATATATGTCCCTCCTATATTGATTTGATGTGCCCATCGACGTAACTGTCGAATGGATTTCACCTTTTTGAATCGATTCGAAACTGTTTTCACAGAAAGATTTTGTTTCGTCTTTGCACTTCTCCAGAATTCTACTGCTCGCCGCTTATAGTCAAAATCTACAGATTCCTCATCTAGCGAACCACTTTCAGATGATTCTTTATTATGTGGTTAAAATTCTTTATTTTCAACCGCGATCATTTCTATATCTTTATAAGGCTCTCCAAAAACCAGGGATGTTTCTTCAATCATTTCCACACTATTGTTTTCCTCTATGGATCGAAGTAAAATTGTTTGGAAAGTATCCACTAATTCGCGTTCCGCATTGTTCACGGACGTTTCAGCAAGATTTTAAACTTCAAATGTTGCCATGAGAAGTCTGATGACGTTCATTGTATTAATTTTCATCATAAAGCGGTCACAAAATACAACACTCACTGCTAGACAGTGTTTCTCGATAGATTTTGTTAGACTGATCGTGAATTGCATGGAAGATGAAAGCCAAAAATACATATTTATCCACATGATTTTATTCTTAAACAATAGAAGTCACATTCGAATCGATATTTTTATTCTGCCGTATACGATCCCGTTACGGTCCTGTATATAAACATCGCTGTTGTACGACCACCTCAATTGTATGTTATTTTTAATTTCTTATGCTCTACATAATTTTCGGCTTATCTATGACCACTTGCCAAATTTATCCACTCCCAGTACTACCCCCTCGCACTGCTTCATCAGAACGTTCAAGAACACGTATTTCGGTCTCGAAAATGCAGACGATGGATTTTTCTATTGCCTCCCTATTCAGATTCCAGAAACAAAAAAATAAACGAACAAGGTTCTCTGTATTTTTCTAATTCTGTTGCGAATAGTGATTTTATAAAATTACAGGTTATATATTTCTCCATTTGAAAAGGGATTTTCTAGGAGGGTAGTTGGCCCTCACATTTAACACCCCCGGAGGTGAATTTCATTGTTAATCTCATCGGTTCTCACGAGCTTTGTGTTACACCACGCAAAATTTAAAATTGAAAAATTACAAGAAATTAATTTTTTTCGCCGTTGAAGTGCAATCTGTAGAAAAAAAAACCAAAAGAAGGTATTCTGTCTTTGTGAAAGCTCTTTCGAATGGAATTGGTTGCATGAAATTCGGAGCAATATTTTTTTTTTTTAAATTGGAAAAATAATTTTTCGCGGGGTTAGTTCACCCGCCAAAATTTCGAACCCTGGAGATGGTTTTAATTCACATATTCATCATTCATCATTAGCTTCCTCTCACATGGCAAAATATTTGTCTGAGTATTCTCTTTATATACGCAAACGACAAAATACACTGAGACGTGGCCAACTTTAGAGGACAGGTTTGCCCCAAAAATCCACGTATTAGCCGATAAGAAAAAATACGTGTCCCTTAGTTTTGACTCCTCTATAATATGGTTACATACCAAAAGTTCTCGGTCAAAAGTTCTCCGACAAAAGTTCCCCGTCCAAAATCCCCCACGTCAAAAGTTCTCCAGGCCCAAAGTTCTCCACGTCAAAAGGTCCCCCGTTAAAAGTTCCCCACGTCAAAACATCCGCGACCCGAAAACTACCACGTCAAAACTCACGCATAGAAATCTCATCGAAATCTTAAGGAAACTAAATAGAATTCCAATAGAATTATACTAGAATTACGTAAGGAATTCGCTAGGATTTCCTATTAAATTTTTCCATGCGTGCTTCCCCCAGACAAAAAATACTATATATATATACACCAATCCCAAAATTCCTACGCCAAGTACCCCCCGCCTTTACTAACTGGACATGATATCACCTAAAACGGAGACGATGGAGAGGGAAGTGCTCCTGCATAATCGTTCATCAGTTGTGTGCGGTTATTCACTGTGTTTACAAGTCCTCACAATGCCGCTACACTTTATGACAAATCAACAAGGCAATCGCGATCTAGTGGATGACGGGCACATCCTTCACAAAGACAAACCGCTAACAAATGGAATTTCCTGGCGATGTGAATTAGCCAAAACAAAAAAATGCCCAGGAAGAGTACACACCACATCGGATAAACGTACTGGTCAGTGAAAACCATCCCCATATCATGTGACATAATGAAAACAATACATTAAACGCTCAAAATCATCTGACGGTAGAAATTACGGTTCAAGAGAAAAATGACGGGAGAAATTATGACTCAAGGGACAATTGACACGAGAAGTTTTGACAGAGCGAAAATGGACAGAGAACTTTTGACGGAGAGATTTTGGCCTGTCACCCTATAATATATATAAGTTTCATCAAAATCGAAAGCGGACATCCTACCTAGGGTTCCTTGTAAGTTATGTGAAGACGTATCGATTGCATGAAAAAAATTAAATCGGAACGTTCGTTCAACCGGAATCGTTGGACAAACTTTTACTCCCATAAGCAACACACACATTCATCTAAAAACTTCATTGAACGTTTGTAGAGGTCGTGTAACATGAAGATATGATAAAATTTCCAATACCCGATACGATATAACGGGAAATTGATAACTAGTACTTGATATCTTTTATATTGCTGTTTTTATATGTTGTTCAGTTTATACCAATATTATTTTACTGAATACATGCGGTGTTCTTTAGTGTTTTCATTGAGAAATGAAAAAATGCCAATCATCAGGACAACATATGTAGTTGATGTTCATGATTGTTTCACCGTTCCGATTATCCTACATGCTTCTCCCGGTTGAACCTTGCGACGTTTGACTTTCGACAGAAA
This sequence comes from Diachasma alloeum, assembly GCF_001412515.2. NCBI lineage: Eukaryota > Metazoa > Arthropoda > Insecta > Hymenoptera > Braconidae > Diachasma > Diachasma alloeum. The sequence continues at coordinate 8,801 of NW_021681206.1, read as the reverse complement.
TGACCTTTATGACCATCGTGTGTATCGATAGTTGCGCAGGGGATTTCGAATCAGTTATTCATCTTTTTACCATCTCCACGTGAATCATCAGTATATTACTAGGTATCGTAGGCGACTCTGATAGTCAGTGAGCTACCCAGCCCTGATTTTACGTAAGATCTTGCGGCGGGGGGGGGGTCCCATTAANGGGGGGGGGGGGGGGGTCCCATTAAATCTTGGTATTTCTTATATAGGGGGAGGGGAGGTCAAAAATGTGTAAAAATCGTCTTACGGAATATAAGGACGGTCTCAACATCCTGCGTGAATCACCCTGAAGAAGACACATTCTGCGTGAATCAATCAGAATAAAAATGGCTTGTGTGAACCGCTTCCGTCTGTATAAGTACAGCGTGAATCACTTGGCGCACCCTTGCGTAAATCATTATGGTCATTTTCGTGACACATGTTACATCACCCCCCC
>NW_021681206.1:6499-8327 GCF_001412515.2 Diachasma alloeum | reverse complement strand
CCTCGAACAGGACTATCTGACTGGGTTCTAAACTCCTATCTTCCGTTGCATACAGTTGCGCGAATGCTGCGGGTTTTACGTGAATCACTTCGAATAGAAAATATTCTACGTGAATCACTCGCATCTATGCAAATACTGTGTGAACCACTTCACCAGCTCTTGCGTCGATCACTCCAAATAGAAAATATTTTGCGTTAACCACTCCACTCACTCTTGTATGTATCACTCAAACTACATTGCCTCGTTCCCTGCGGGTCTCACTCACTGCACTATCTACATGCAGTGCTCAATGAACTACTCCGTGCTTGCGTGAATCACTCAGATACCTAATGGAGTGTACGGAGTGTATCGGAGGGATTCACGTAGGTGTATGAATAGCCACTGCCAAAAAATATTATGGACTATTTGGGTATAAATTTCGTTTTCAATGAATGTGAGTGCAAACCTCGCCTTCGGCTCGGTCTGTACACTTAACATTCGTCGAAAAAAGTATGTGTATTCCAATATCCTATTTCGATAGAAGTCTTGCAAAAATTGAACAGAATTTTTGAATGAATACGCGAAGATTTTCTGTCAACATTTTTCGTTTGTGGAATAAACTGAAACTGGATTCATCTATTCTGGAATATAAAATAGATGAATAGCACGGAGGAATATGTAAGGAACATTTTCTAATCTGTGGCGTATGCAGGCATTGTTATAAGGACGTTTCTTCATACAGCGAAGAGGAAGGTGCACAAAAAAAATTAACAAATTTCTTCAGTTCTTTAAAACTCAGCCATAGTTTACAAAAACTGATATCGTGCCTCATGTGGTATTATCTAGAGCACCTCGTCCGCGTCTTCTCCACCATTTTCGTATTCTATTTGTCTTTCGGTATTAATGGAATGAATATCTCCATGGAATTTTTTTGTAAAGTTTATCACAGTTATTTATGTTCCCCGCACAGTAACTCTCAAAGAATATGTCTCTCTTAAATTTATCTCGATTCAGAACTTCCTGATCATATTCTTTTACTAATTTTTTTTTATCACAAAAAGAACTTGTTTTTTCACCTTTGGAAATTGCCATGGAAAAAAACCCTAACACAATAAACATTTTACAGATTTGGTTCTCACGCTACTAAGCTCTGACAACGAGGGATTGAAGCTAGAGATTCGAAAAAATCTCGAAGACGATTTACCAGGACTCAAAGATATGGCCAATTATTTTCGGAAACAAGTAACCGCTGATAAATAGAGGCCAATTATTGTAATATATTTCAGTACTAATGTGGAGATGATCATTATTCGTAAAAATTGTCTACAAGATGTCCCAAAATACCAATGAATATTTCAGAGGATGAAAAAGGATGAAATTCCGAGTTGAAAGTTCGTTGTCTCCTTTTGACACTGGACTTTAGTTATTAATTCTGAATGGATACATCTCCAGGGCGCTCTATCTACGGTTACACTGAGGTGGTTCATCGCTGCATTTACCAACCGTTTGAAATATAATATTGACGTGTTACATATTGATGTAGTTCAGCCAATCTGGAAAAGGCTCATGTACCCACTAAAATATAAGTAGAGTTCCATGTCAGTGCTCATCATGGTGAAAAAGGATTGTACATATATATTATTATTATTATTATTATTATTATAATTTTATAACCTACATTGTATAACCTTTTCACATCACAAATTAAAAATATAGAAAAATGGTATAAATTTAGCACAAAGATTATCCGCAAGTATAGTAATTGACATAAATGATGAAAATTCACTTATTTCAATATATGTATATACATATATATATATATATATATATATATATATATATATATATA
>NW_021681206.1:0-6239 GCF_001412515.2 Diachasma alloeum | reverse complement strand
TATATATATATATATATATATATATATATATATATATATATATACATATTGAAGTAAATTAATTTTTATCATTTATGTCAATTACTATACTTGCGGATAAACAGCTCCGTAAAATTAGCAGTCCTAGGTGGTCAGATCGGGTCCGGGATAGGCTCAAAATTAGGCGCTTTTGAGGCGCTTTTTTGGTCCTGCATTTTTTTTGTGCTGTTATGGAAATGTCGAAAAACGCATTTTCAAAATTCTGGCGTCAAGCTAGCAGGTAAAATGACGAAATATGCACAAAAAAAAATATACCCACGTAATAAAAAGGCGCTTTTACGTGCTTTCGGATACTGAAGAGATGATGAAAAAATGATTTTTTTTTAATCTTAAAAAAATGAATTTTCATGTGGATTATTGAAACGAAGGGAGATGAGAGCTACTAATTAAGATTACAAAAATTGTCGTGCTACATCAATTATCCAATTAACCAAGGTGAGTCAAGAGATAAGATCATCAGGGTAGTTTTTAGCATCCTCCGACCGGTTGGCATGCTTAAACACATTGAGCGCTACCAAATGGAGGCAATCGATAATTTAGTGCTATATCTATTGCCTGAGTTCTCATCAGGGTTCTGGTGATTCAAGACACAAGGTCATCAGGGGTGGTTTTAGCACCCTCCAAATGGCTCACATACTTCAACCCATTGAGCGCTACCAAATGGAGGCAATCGATAATTTAGTGCTATATCTATTGCCTGAGTTCTTATCAGGGTTCTGATGGATCAAGAAACAAGGTCAACAGGGGTGGTTTTAGCAGCCTCCAAATGGCCATATGCTTCAACACATTGAGCACTATCAAATGGCAATTATTAATTTAGTGCTACATCTATTGGTTTAATTCTCATCAGGATCCTGATGGATCAACAGACAAGGTCAACAGGTGTGGTTTTAGAAGCCTCTAAATGGCTGATATGCTTCAACACATTGAGCGCTACCAAATGGAGACAATCAATAATTTAATGCTCCATCTATTGCGTGAGGTCTTATCAGGATCCTGATGGGTCAAGAGACAAGGTCACAAGAAATTCCATCGTAGACGAGAAGCCACGAGGAACCGGCCGTCAAAAAATATGCCATCACATGCTAATGAACCTGTGATGCGCCATGAAACTAACCACCAGGCCACTCAAACCGCCCATAAACTCTCGATGACTCGAGACCCACAATCACTTGCAGGCTTCCTTATATTTTACCAGATGAGTCGAATCCAACATTTAACTAGATGAAATCATGGAGAGACAGCGACAGATCAAGGAGCAAATGGATTAACTGCTCGCAGCACACCGAGATGAATAAAAACATTCACTATCCTCCCCCTATATCCCGCATTCATCGTTGTCCGCTGCTGACGATCACAAGAAAAAAAAATATACAAAAGGTAGGACACATCAACACTAATTGCAGCCGGGCTGAGTATCCATGGACATTCGGCTAGTTATGGAGCAAATCTTATACATCGTCCAATTCCAGAGGCAGAATACAACATGGGAATCTTCAAAAAGCGGGGTCCGGAAAAACTTTATTCGATAAAAATTATACGCATTGTATGCTGCGTATAATTTTATAACCTGCATTGTATAACCTTTTCACATCACAAATTAAAAATATAGAAAATTAGTGTAAATTTAGCACAAAGATTATCCGAGCTCCGTAAAATTAGCAGTCCTAGATGGTCGGATCGGGTCCGGAATAGGCTCAAAATTAGGCGCTTTTTTGGTCCTGCATTTTTTTTTTTGGTGCTCTTATGGAAATGTCGAAAAACGTGTTTTCAAAATTCTGGCATCAAGCTAACAGGTAAAATGACGAAATATGCACAAAAAAAATATACCTACGTAATAAAAAGTCGCTTTTTACGTGCTTTCGGATACTGAAGAGATGGTGATGAAAAAATGAATTTTTTTTTTATCGTAAAAAATGAATTTTCATGTGGATCACTAAAACGAAGGGAGTTTGGGTCATGTGTATGGCAAATTCTTGGAATTGAGAGCTACTAATTAAGATCAACAAAAATTGTCGTGCTACATCAATTATCCAATTAACCAAGGTGAGTCAAGAGATAAGGTCATCAGGGTAGGTTTTAGCATCCTCCGACCGGCTGGCATGCTTAAACACATTGAGCGCTACCAAATGGAGGCAATTGATAATTTAGTGCTGCATCTATTGTCTGAGATCTCATCAGGGTGTCTCGGAATTAAGAGCCAAGGTCAGCAGGGGTGGTTTTAGCAGCCTCTAAATGGCTCATTTGCTTCAAAACATTAAGCGCTACCAAATGGAAATAGTTATTAATTTAGTGCTACAGCTATTGCCTGAGTTCTCATCAGGGTTCTGATGGATCAAGAGACAAGGTCAACAGGGGTGGTTTTAGCAGCCTCTAAATGGCTCATTTGCTTCAAAACATTAAGCGCTACCAAATGGAAATAGTTATTAATTTAGTGCTACAGCTATTGCCTGAGTTCTCATCAGGGTTCTGATGGATCAAGAGACAAGGTCAACAGGGGTGGTTTTAGCAGCCTCTAAATGGCTCATTTGCTTCAAAACATTAAGCGCTACCAAATGGAAATAGTTATTAATTTAGTGCTACAGCTATTGCCTGAGTTCTCATCAGGGTTCTGATGGATCAAGAGACAAGGTCAACAGGGGTGGTTTTAGCAGCCTCGAAATGGCTCATATGCTTCAACACATTGAGCGCTAACAAATGGAGGCAATTATTAATTTAGTGCTACATCTATTGGCTTAATTCTCATCAGGTCCTGATGGATCAACAGACAAGGTCAACAGGGGTGGTTTTAGAAGCCTCTAAATGGCTGATATGCTTCAACACATTGAGCGCTACAAAATGGAGACAATAATTTAGTGCTCCATCTATTGCCTTAATTCTCGTCAGGGTCCTGATGGGCCAAGAGACAAGGTCATCAGGGGTAGTTTTAGCAGTTTCCAAATGGCTGGCATGCTTAAACACATTGAGCGCTACCAAATGGAGACAATCAATAATTTAGTGCTCCATCTATTGCGTGAGTTCTTATCAGGATCGTAATGGGTCAAGAGACAAGGTCAACAGGGGTAGTTTAGCACCCTCTAAATGGCGCATATGCTTCAACACATTGAGCGCTACCAAATGGAGACAATCAATAATTTAGTGCTACATCTATTTCTTGTTGACCTTGTCTGTTGATCCATCAGGACCCTGATGAGAATTAAGCCAATAGATGTAGCATTAACTTAATAATTGCCTCCATTTGGTAGCGCTCAATGTGTCGAAGCTTATGAGCCATTTAGAGGCTGCTAAAACCACCCCTGTTGACCTCGTTTGTTGATCCATCAGAACCCTGATGAGAACTCAGGCAATCGCTGTAGCACCAAATTAATAATTGCCTCCATTTGGTAGCGCTTAATGTGTTGAAGCATATGAGCCATTTGGAGGCTACTAATCTCACCCCTGATGACCTTGTCTCTTGACCCATCAGGGTCCTGATAAGAAGTCACGCAATAGATGGAGCACTAAATTATTGATTCGTCTCCATTTGGTAGCGCTCAATGTGTTCAAGCATGTCAGTCATTTGGAGGCTGCTAAAACTACCCCTGTTGACCTTGTCTCTTGATCCATCAGAACCCTGATGAGAACTCAGGCAATAGCTGTAGCACTAAATTAATAACTATTTCTATTTCGTAGCGCTTAATGTTTTGAAGCATATGAGCCATTTAGAGGCTGCTAAAACCACCCCTGCTGACCTTGGCTCTTAATTCCGAGACACCCTGATGAGATTTCAGACAATAGATGCAGCACTAAATTATCAATTGCCTCCATTTGGTAGCGCTCAATGTGTTTAAGCATGCTAGCCGGTCGGAGGATGCTGAAACCTACCCTGATGACCTTATCTCTTGACTCACCTTGATTAATTGGATAATTGATGTAGCACGACAATTTTTGTTGATCTTAATTAGTAGCTCTTAATTCCAAGAATTTGCCATACACATGACCTAAACTCCCTTCGTTTTAGTGATCCACATGAAAATTAATTTTTTACGATAAAAAAAAAAATTCATTTTTTCATCATCATCTCTTCAGTATCCGAAAGCACGTAAAAAGCGCCTTTTTATTACGTAGGTATATTTTTTTTTTGTGCATATTTCGTCATTTTACCTGTTAGCTTGACGCCAGAATTTTGAAAACGCGTTTTTCGACATTGCCATAAGAGCACCAAAAAAAAAAATGCAGGACCAAAAAAGCGCCGAATTTTGAGCCTATTCCGGACCCGATCCGACCATCTAGGACTGCTAATTTTACGGAGCTCGAATAATGTTTGTGCTAAATTTACACTAATTTTCTATATTTTTAATTTGTGATGTGAAAAGGTTATACAATGGAGGTTATAAAATTATACGCAGAATACAATGCGTATAATTTTTATCGAATAAAGTTTTTCCGGACCCCGCTTTTTGAAGATTCCCATGTTGTATTCTGCCTCTGGAATTGGACGATGTATAAGATTTGCTCCATAACTAGCCGAATGTCCATGGATACTCAGCCCGGCTGCAATTAGTGTTGATGTGTCCTACCTTTTGTATATTTTTTTTCTTGTGATCGTCAGCAGCGGACAACGATGAATGCGGGATATAGGGGGAGGATAGTGAATGTTTTTATTCATCTCGGTGTGCTGCGAACAGTTAATCCATTTGCTCCTTGATCTGTCGCTGTCTCTCCATGATTTCATCTAGTTCGGTGGTTAAATGTTGGATTCGACTCATCTGGTAAAATATAAGGAAGCCTGCAAGTGATTGTGGGTCTCGAGTCTTCGAGAGTTTATCGGCGGTTTGAGTGGCCTGGTGGTTAGTTTCATGGCGCATCACAGGTTCATTAGCATGTGATAGCATATTTTTTGACGGCCGGTTCCTCGTGGCTTCTCGTCTACGATGGAATTTCTTGTGCTTTTCACAATAATATAGTTTGCTTCGTAAGTCCATATTGTCAGGTGTTTACGATTTCTTTCAGCTGACCTAATATCAGATGAAATTTTCGGCTCTTTAGATGTTTCAATAGAGTTAATATTATCTCTGTAGGTAGGTGAACACGAGCGATTGAGTGTTAAGTATAATAATGTTGCGGATACAGCAGTTAATTACCAGTAATATTCAATCCAGAATAAAAATCTCCAAAATAACTACATATAAGCATAAGGAAAGGACTTGTTCGGCCCCACATACGGACCCTTATGAGTATCAGTGGTACACCACTAACAGTAAAGAACAGTGTTATGTCCAAATTATTTCCAAACAATTAAAAACCCTCAAAACCAAAATAATAATTGAACAACCAGTCAAACTAATGAAGCACAAAGGACCAAATTTATTCCTCTGAATGAAACCGAAATTCTGAGCCCTGAACCACCCCATTCAGACCAACTTGGAAAACCACCCCCACTACCCTTCATAAGTAAAACAGTTTCCCACAACAATAAAATACAAAATCGAAATTCTAACATAATCGAAAACGATAAAAGACTCGTCTCAGCACGTAGAAACTTCGGGCATATTGTTTAATGTGAAACTCCGAAAATTGCAAAAGTTACTAACAAATAACTCTAGTAAGAGCCCAACTTTTCCCACTTAAAACATTTTTGCTAAATCCCAAAATAATGGGTCTACGCAAAAACTTCCATGACAAAAAAGGAGCGGGCAAACAAACTAAAGAGTTTAAGCCCTCGCTCAACAAAATCGGACAACAATTACAAATGTTATTAACAAATTCCACCAAAAATTTTAACTTTCCCAATAAATAATGAACACAACTTTTCACCCTAACGTTAGTTTCGAAAATACCGCGCTATAAGCGCCAGAAAAGCCAACAATTTGCAAATTCGGTTAAGAAACCACGGAGCTAGCTAAATAAACAAAAGTAACTTAACAATTGGCATAACCATTGAACAATGCACCCATTCGAAAAATGTTATTAACAAAAGTTGCCCAGGTCATCGAGAACCTCGCGGTATGCCATAGCAACCCCTATGATCATCAACAACAAAATAACCCCTAAGTCAGGAACAAGCATAAAAATTTTCCCCCACCGGAAAACCAAAGCACTTAGGCCCTCCTCACACTAAACCGGTAATTGAAATTCAGTCACGAATAAATCGGGAAACTAGCACGTTCTTCGATCATCGATAATTCAAGTAAATCAATATCAAAACGAATAAAGTCAAT
>NW_021681205.1:479561-522148 GCF_001412515.2 Diachasma alloeum | reverse complement strand
GATGAATTGAATTAATTTTTTTTGGCACTCTCGTTTTTCGCGATTATCTTCGTTATTCACTCGCTCGTACATTTGCTCACCCGGTTTGATCTTATCCCCCCGTGTTTGTCTGTTCTCTTAGAAAATAAAAAATAAACGAACACCATTTATGTACTCAAAATGGAGAATCACTTTATTATCATTTCCTCTTTTTTGTTTCCACACAATGGAATCCGATTTCATAATGCCGGAGAGGAATGAATAGTGGGTGATAGAGATTGGATAGAGGAACACCTGCTAGGTAAATACCCCAGTTTATCCATGATCGACTTATAATAATCCATTGAGACGAGCATGGAGAGAAATGCTTCAATCATATTGGAATTCCATTTGGCTTCGGCATTCGGGTTAAGTTCCATTTCATTTATTCTCTTCATCCAGATTTTTTTCTCAAGAGGAATATGTTTTTCACGAAATATTGCGATGTAATAGAGTAAATCTGTCTTCTGTAATTCAGACTAAATTACTTCATTGAATTTTCGCGTTGAAAAATACGACTTCGTTATTCACTCGCTCGTACATTTGCTCACCCACTTTGATCTTATCCCCCCCCCCGTGTTTGTCTGTTCTCTTAGAAAATAAAAAACAAACCAAAAAAATAAAAAACAGACCATTTATGTACTCAAAATAAATAACCACTCTTACTTTCTTTTATTTTCAGGTAAGCACTGGACCCCTTTACACATATTTTGGAATCCTCCGTTGGTCTGTGAATCTACCTAACTCCATGAATGGCCGACGCAGCCCTCTTATATTTGCCGTGAGTAAACAGAGCGTATCCTCCCAGTGCAATTAGTGGCCGACACCACCCTCGCCGACTAACTGTAAGCCAAACGAATTCCGGTTAGAGGAATGTACATATAACCCCTTTTTTTCTCTTCATTCTATTTTTTTTCAATGGCAACTTCTTTTGTGGATGTGCGCGAGCGCATATCCGATGAGATTGATTTCGGGGTAAATTTTGGGGGGTAGGAGACATCCAACTTCAGGCAGTTGGATAAAGTCAAATATATTCTTGTCGTCTTGTTAAAGACAGCACGGGATAATTTCGTTCAATATTTTTTTTATGAATTTAGAATTCTTTCTTTTTATTAATTAAGAATTTTTCCAAAAATGCGTACCGAGTTTTATGGAAAAATCAATGGAAACTCTAACAATCAGTGGAATTATTCCATGTAAATTGGAAATTCTGGGTAATTTGGCGCTGAATGTTCATGTTTTGATCGAAAATTCAAGTAAGTGGAGAAATTCTTCGCTTTCTGCTGCTCAAAAATTTGGAATTTCATGAAATTTCCCGGGAAATCAGAAATTTTATGATTTTTTCCCTTCTAAAACTGAACTTGATGTCACTCTCCTGAAAATTATCAGTCAACGCTTCATGAAATTTCACTTTTAGTATCAACACTAGAATTGTTCTCAGGTCAATTTAAGAAATCAGCAAAATGATGTTAAAATCTTCCATCTACCTCAAATCTCTCCCTTTCTAAATATAAACTAATCCATAATGAGACATTTTAAACCCCAATTCCCTCGAAATTTTCACTGAAAATGACTGATTCCCAATAATTGCAAATTTAGAACAAGAAGTTGGCTTCAATAATCCTCAAATTAATTCAATTCGAGTGGAGAATTCTGATAAAACATTTCCGTAAAATTTCGAGTGACAGGTTTCCGATATTCTATTTCTGATGTTGAAATCATCATTAACGACGTGCCCCAGCCTTCATCCGAATCCAGAATTATAACACAAATTCTCTAAAAACTTCAGTATGCATAAAATGTCATTTTCCATTGATTTCCAACTCGCATGCATAACCAGTTCGATATCTCGCTATGAGAATCCTTTCTAAAAAAACATGGGCAATATCTCGAACGAATGGAGAAAGTGAGGCTGGTTTCATGAGTACAATCGTCTTGCGTCGAATTTTCATGCAGCCCGCCTAGCAAACAAAAGAGAATTGAATACCATTCTATAAAACATGAATAAACGAATCATAATGGTCCAAATTATTTAGGTCAGAGGGAAATAGACTAATTTTACTTTCTTAATATTGCGTTTACTAAGGTTTTCTTCAAACAAAGTTGATTAGAATTAATAGCTAGAATTATGAGATTGTCTCACATTTTTTACGTTAAGGATAGGAGAATTTGAATGCAATATAGTGAAAATGATGATCGTTTTTTTTCACTTTGAACAAATAATATTAATATCCAAATACAAAATTTCTGATATGAATAAAAAGAAGCTGTCACTCAATATTCCAAATGAGTAGCGAAGCGGTAAAACGGTTTAAGACGACTTAGCTCTCATCTGAGTTTTTGAGGAATATCTACGAATTCAAGGGAGACAATGAAATTTTTCTAATGACCTTTTTTGTAGAGCGAATTGAGCGCTATAGAAAAGGTTATGTAAAAAATTTTGCCATCTCCCTTACATTCTGAGATATTTATTGAAATCTGGTGAATAGTCAAAATCGACTTAAACCGTTTTACCGTTTCGCTACTGAAATGAAGTTTTAATTTTTAATTTGTTGCTGAAAACACGAGATGATAATATTCTAAGCACGGAATTATATTGATAAGATAAACAACAGATTAATTGAATTACCGTGTGAACTAACTAAAAATTGATAACAGTGTGGCCACGCACTTTTGCCAGAGTATCAACAAACATTGAATTCCAGAAATTCACACTCTAAAAAGTGTTCTAGGAGGAATTTAATTGTAATTATGATTAAAATCTTATTCAGTGAGCATCGGAATTAGAACATGAGCAAATCATTTATTATAATATGAAAATTTAACAGCTGATAATTTGGGACATGTGATTACCATCGGTCGTATTGCTTTTTGCAATGAGAGTGATTATAAACAATTCATTGAAAAAAAAAGTATAAAATCTGACAGGAAAAAAGGCACAATGCAAGGGCATCAACACCACATATAGGGGTCGCACTAGTTTTTAAAAATACTCAAAACAAATTTACATCTCCTCCTGGAGGTTCAGCCACCGGGTATTAAGAGAAGACGCTTGGTATTCGGTTTGGTTTTCAACGTGGGCGCTCGTTCAACCCCAAGAATGTCGTGCATGACGGGATTGGCCTGCAAATGAATCAGCCCGAGGGAGCAGTCATCTGTAGTCTGAACTCTACCGTGGCCGTTGTTAAAATACACCACAAACAGTTGAGGAAGTCCCCGACGACGTGAGCTCTCACAATTAATCGGGTCGCGTCCTGCATCTCTAATTCTCGCCTGTTCTATTTATTTTTATTCCAAATGTGCGACGGATCGTTAACTCCGAATCTGCGGGAGTATTTAAACGATTCAAAGACACTTATCGTTTAATTATGAGAATACAATGTAAGAAGTGTCTTCCAGACGTCTTAATTCAGTGACTTATTCTATTTTATATAATTCTATTCTATGATTCAGTGTCTTATCGGCTAACTTTGTGATCACTGAAATTTCGAATATCTTGGAATATCACCCAAAGAAAAATTTACTTCTCTAGTGCTGGCCGACTCATATATGAATTTCTGCGTGCGGTAGTGCGAATAGCCACGGCGTAATTTTTTTGCGTGTACATTGTTTTTTCCGTCTCATCTTGATGGAAAAATTTTTTCTCCCAGTCTGAGAACGTAATTATTTATCCGGAGATTTCACGACTTTTAAAATTGACAGGGAAATATTTTCTTGTATCAAGTAAACTTTCTCTGTCAAAAGCAGTTTTCTCTCTCATTGTCAGTGAAGTAGTCCATTAAAATTTTTATATTATAGAGAGATTTTATATTTTTATTTCACTGTCACTTTTGTACTTCACATTGCAGCGAAACCCATAAAACCTATTGCAAAACCTACCGTAACCGCCTGGACATAAAGAGATCCAGTTTAGAGGTACATGCGGAGTAACCTCTCGCCGTGGCTACCGGTGCGAATCTCGCCGCAACGTTCAATCTCCCAGATTCAGGCGGAATTTCTACTGAGGTTGGTTGAAGTTTTGAGGCCGTGATGTGACGGCACCTCCCCGCAAATAGAGGCTCAGTCCATAAAGATATTCCATGATTAAAATGGAGCTTCGGGTGTCAACAATTTTCACAGCAAAAACCCATCAGCCGCAGGTTAATTTATTGAGAAGCATCTTTTATTTATTGACTCGGCGGATGTCCGCCCATTGAACACCGCCGCTAAGGCTTTTACAGTCTACACGCCGAAAACCCGTTTCTCCTCTTCTCCCGGCGTTCAGCGAAACTCCACCATTAACGTTCACCTTGTTTTTTTTTCGGGCTCCTTTGTTCTTTTTACTTGCATGAAATGAACTGTGGTCTAACAAATTTCTCAACTCATTTTTTTTGCGGTGGCGGGAATAAAGACATCATGTACACGCAGACATTTGTCTTCTCGAGTTGATGGTATTTTCCGAATGGGAGAATTTATTATTCATCATCGCAATTGCTTTCATCATCTGAATTTCATTATTAATTCATTTAGAAAAGTGAATATTGTAGAACATTAAATTTGGAATTCAGTGGAGATTGGGGATAATATTTGCTGGTATTTCTATCATTGGGTCGAATTATAATTCAATTTTTTTTTACATCAACTGATCTTCCTGAAGTAATCCAATCTAAATCCGTTTATAGTACCTTGTGGAATAATGCACTCGCCTTCGGCTCGAGCAGCAAATTTTAGAATCACATACTATTTTATGTCGATGCTCCAGTCAAAAGTGTGACAACATTTAGGGTGCGGCGCGGCGGGGGCGCAAGACGGGGGTCCAGTGGGGTGAAGCCCTCCGCCCCCTCCCTGTAGAAAAACCAAATTATCACTGAATGAAAAATGACAATTTTTCAAACCCCATAATCATATTCAAACTCCACAATCAATTTTATTTGAATGGAAAAGAACTCTCTTCTACAATTTATTGAAAATTTTCGATTGAAGAAAAGCAGAACTATTTCAAAGAGAAAAAATTATTTTTGAAATGCCCTCATCTCATTTTTAACACAATTCATTTTATGTTAACAAAACATACTCTTTGGTAACGAACTTATGGCTCGGGTCATGCAATTGTTTTCACAACAAAAAAATTCTAAATTTTATTTTCAAAAACGTGTTTTAGTAAAACATTCATTTGTAAGGAGATACGCAACATTTGGTGTTTTGTATATCGGGCTCTGGGTTAAATAATAATTTTTTCTAAACATTTTCATTTATAAAAACGAAAACTGGACCTAAATGGGGAAAAAACTTATGATTTCAAATTTTATCGAGTTTTCGGGTAATTATGTGTCGATTTTAAATAACTTTCCATTGGAAAATACCGTATTTCCAAAATTTTGGATTCATTTCATCTCAATTTTCACTCATTCCCATTCAACAATTTCCCATTTTCATTGATATCTTCCATCACTGTCAGTAAAAATGTCGCTTGTTAAAAAATTTCCCAAGATGTGCACTAAAAATATTAAAGTGTCCGAATTTAATGCAAAATTTTCCATCACGAAAATTGCTATTCATGAAGCATTTGAGTGACTCCTCAATAAGCTCACAAATTCCGGCGCTAAGCCTATCCATCAACCGTTAAATCCCCACTCTTCATATGTTCGTTATGCACTGGAGATGAACACGATGAGAAACACGTCAACAACTGAGAGTCTTCTACGGCTGAGTCGAGAAGATTAATGTAGGACGGATGGAGTAATCCTTCCAAGTGCACTGAGGAAAGAGCTGGCAAACGTGTGCGGGCTTAATTGCTTGAAATCACGAATAAGTGTATCAAAGTGCAGCGTAAACTTTAAACTCCTTTGACGATACCGTCATGGAGGGTGCTTGAGGCTGGAAGCCAACAGGTGTACATTCCTACTTTTTTTTATTTATCGTGGTTTTTTCATTGAATGTTTTATGCAATGGCAAGTGACTCGAATGGGTTTTGTGGTAATGATTATGATGAGCGCATTCGGATTGATATTTTCGCCGTGAAATTTCCCCATTTTCTCATTCGTAAAATAGCTTCAACAAACAAGTATTTTTTCATTGAATTATAATTTCGCTTCACGATTACCTTTCGTGCAGCAAAATTTGCCGCGATTTTCCAGGCAATTTTCATCCAACTTTTTTCCCTCTGTAAAAACTCTATAAAAATGTGACGATGTGCCCCCAATTTAAGATGATTCTCCTCATCACAATTTCATCTGATTGAAGAAACTAGTTTCCATCCAAAAGGATACTCTCGTCTCAGTGGAAATGAGTATATGGCGGTCTCCCCCTCAGACCGACTTTAATGAATTCCTTTGTGTTTTCATCCCATTCCATAATTGTGCATTGCAAATGAAAATGGAAAACCAGTTGACTTTGTAACGACAAATAAACGCTCCAAAGTAGGTCTGTTTTTCTCTCATATTTCTTCAGGAAATTTTTTTGTCGCCCCTCTTGTCGTATCCTTAAAAACTCGCTTCTTTTCGTCAAGAACGGAAGGAGAATGAGGGGGGGAAATCCCCGTCGGCGAGTTTTTATCACGGAAAAACCAGAGGGAAGAAACGG
Organism: Diachasma alloeum; assembly: GCF_001412515.2. Lineage (NCBI taxonomy): Eukaryota > Metazoa > Arthropoda > Insecta > Hymenoptera > Braconidae > Diachasma > Diachasma alloeum. Next base: position 515,569 of record NW_021681205.1, on the reverse strand, counting down.
GGAGGGTAAAAGGGTAGGCCAATGAAAGGGTAAATATACAACGGGGGAAGTAGTCCCCTATGAAAACGTGAACTAGAGATTTATGAATTTTCTCGTTCCCCCGGACACGTGTATGTGTGTGCCCAGAGGATAAAGAAATGTCGCGGACACCTTTTCGGAGTAAATCAGTTTTTGTGGGGTCAATAGAGATGTCTCTTGGAGAGTGTTAGCTTTACACACCTCGAAGCTGATGGATCTTCCACGATCGCTTTGAGGACCTTTCTGAAGACTTATGGCCATGGTACTTTACCCCAGAGCTCGGAGGTTCTGAAATTTTTATCATCGAACATCTTCTATATTCAGTGTCGAAATTTTTGTCGAGTGCCAGTTACAATTGAATTTTAATTTTCAATTTTGTTCTTAAATTAAATTTTTTATTGTAAATTTTTCTGTCGATTTCGTCGATGGAGGTGGAAAAAAAGTCAAGAAATTTAAGAGATTTTTTTAATACATTCTTTGATTTTCTCAAAACTCTATGCAAAATCTCAGATAACTTAGGAGAATGGGTGAAGCACAGGAATTTTTCTAAAATGTGCATTTTAACGCGGGCTCTTACCGGAATTCGGAGAAAGAAATATTAAAATTACACTGAGAGAAAAACGACAGTTCACAAGCAAGTCTTACTTGTAAAAATAGTTTTTTGAAAATTATCGAAAGGATTTTTTGTGACAAAAATGCAGAGAGTGTGCCGGAGTGAAAAATTTGTGTCGCAAAAATAGATTTAGTAGTTCAAAAAAAATTGCATCTTCTGTACATGCAAGAAATGTCATTTCTAGCACTACTCCTTCGTTATTCGATACTCCCATACGTATTTTGCTCCCGAAAAAACTGTTTTATGCGAAACAAGGGATAATAGTTTTTCGTTTCGTCTGTTTAATAATCACAGACAAGAAATGAACCCTTAAATGAAACAATAATAATGATATGATAGCAGTCTTGTAACTTAGGGATAAAATATTTGTCGATAAATTTTACTCTATATGAGATGTTTTTATCCTGAAAAGGCACCGTCTGGTGTGAATTATCCGCCTTTTGAGCTAAATATTTCGTTGCTGTCGAAAGCAGAACAATTATTCATGTTTGAGATTTTCAAATTCGAATCAAACAAATTCTTTTTTGGCAATTTTCAACTAGCAATTTTGTTGGCCCAAACAAGACTTGTTTGACAACGTGCTTGTTTTGCTCTCACTGTCGAAAAAAAGTCGCCATTTTCCTGGAATGTAAAAATTGAATAACAATAAATTATTTCCTTCATTATAAACTTTTCTATCTATTTCGAGAGACTGAGGTAAAAAATCTGACAGTAAACAGAAACCAGTCATCAGCGCCCTCCATAATCGATATCAAGTGGTATCGCAGAAGAGAAAACTTTTTCTCGTTTTTTTCCCCCTGAACAATATTAATTTACATCATAATCCACATAATGAAACAATTTATAAAGTATTTGATACCGACGACTCCTGCAGATCTCATATCGCCCAGCATTCATCCTTGTTGACTGCGTGGATCACAGCCCTCCGGATTCCCTCGCACTTCCCTCCCCCGGCCATTATTTTTTCAAGAGCACGTAAGCGCAATAACACAGAATATCCTCCAATAGAATCACAGAGTTAAATCTGACTATGATCCGAACTTAATACCGGATTAACTTCCGGCTGCTCCGCAGAGCCGTCTGTGTCCAGTATTTTGTTCTGCACATTGGAAATGTGATACCGTTGGGCGGCGTCCATCCACACCGGACTATCACGTATTAGGTTGACGTGAACGTACAACGATCCGGCCCGACACCACTGCCTTTCCTTTGAAAACTCCCCAACCTTTTCCCAGTCGGAGAGAAAAGTCGAAGAAAAAGTATCTTCAGAGAGGAAAATCTGCAAGAAAAATTTTGTGATAACGTAAAAGTGCGGCGAAATGCTGTTTTGGAATTTTTTACGTAAAAACGTAAGAAATATTTTGAGTGAAGAATGAATTTTCTCTTTTGAGTTTTGGAGATTGCAGTGATAGAACAAAAATGAAATTTCATGGACAGTTGAATGCGATTTAGGGGGGAAGAAATTACGAAATTTAAAGGTTCACTGAGAGTTCAGTAAAATTTCCGAATTTTACTGAACTCTTATCAACGCATCAGCGGAGAAAAATTCACTATTCTCGCACTTTTTCCCTCGATATAGTGTCAAAAAAACCTCCAAATGGATTCCGCTCCACGATTACTTGACTTGTTTGCTCATTTTTGTTTGTTTGTAATTTCATCGTTTTACTTACTCGCAGGGATCTCTGCCAAAATACCAACAGTCTCATATACCACAGCGGTGCCGCCCACAAGTACGCAAGGAATTGTATGAAATTTACCAGGGAAATTTAACGACTCCCCAGAATACAACGGAAACGGAAATGCAATGTTTCCAACTTTCCGCTCTTGCAGAATTATTCAAACCGTGTATCCCATTCACATTTATACAATGCCAGTGTTTGTCTGGCTGTAAATATTTTCCACAGTCGGGCAGATCGAGACCGAAAATAATCCATTTCCAATCGAAATGCATGTGTAATACTGATGACCCATGGTTTTGCCAAGTTTTTCGATAGTCAACGAATAAAATACCACTGCTCATAATCGCAACGAGTCACGCTACGCTGGCCAGACTCATCGAGACAAATTCGATTACTTCATTTTTTTTATTTTTTCATCATCTCTGCCATGTTTTTGCATTTTATTTGAAAAATTACGCGTTTCGGTGTGGGTTTGTTGATGTTTTACTGCAGAATGTTGCGATTCACTGTGTACTGAATCCATTTGATGCTGGAGCGGGAGATTTAGAGTTGTAAATTGATGGGGAGAACTTCGACAATATTACCTTTTTATATTTTTGATACATTCAATATTTTGGCGAAAGCTGGCAATTTGAAATCGAGAAGTTATTTTTTGCACTAATATTCGTATCAAATATACATTGACATTTTATCGCATCTGCGGAGTATTTTATGCAAAATTGAATTCATTCAATTGGTTCAAAGTGCAATCGCTTCATAAATGTCGTCTCAGTGGGACATTCAATCTGTTTTTGTTTTTTATTGTGAAAATTAAGCGTTTCGGTTTGGATTTGTTAATGGTTTACTGCAGGATGTTGCGATTCACTGTGTACTGAATCCATTTGATGCTGGGGCGGGGGACTTAGAGTTGTAAATTGATGGGGAGGACTGCGCCAATATTACATTTTGGTATTTTTGATACATTCAATATTTTGGCGAACGCTGGCGATTTGAAATCGAGAAGTTATTTTTAGCACTAATATTCGTATCAAATATACACTGACATTCTATCGCATCTGCGGAGTAGTTTCTGCAAACAGAATTCATTCAATTGAATCAATGTGCAATCGCTTCATAAATGTCGTCCCATTGGGAAATCCCATCCGCAGGTATGGAGTGAATTCGTTTGAATCTTTCAATCCATAGTTATTACTTGCATTTATGCCATGAACATCAGAAAATAATTGAAGCTCAGAATTCCGCCGCAATTACGGCTACCAGTGCTGATGATTACATTCTCAAAGTGAAATTTTCCCCCTCAAAAACTAAAGGCGGAATAAAATACTCATCACTTTTGAAGAGCCATAATTGCTCTCCCCATCTGACGTGTGACTCCGTTAAACTGTGGATCAGTACTTGACAATTAAGACTATTCATATCACACAGCGGAGACAAGCGGGCTGTGAGAATCGTCGGAATCATTAGCGTGAATATAACGGGCGCAACTTGAAATTCAACTTGGCTCCGTTAATTGACGCTTCTGGAGATATAACTTCATACCGACGAATTGTGATAAGTTCTCCACACTAACTCAATTTCCCCCAGATAAGGAATTCCATCACACACTTTATGGTAGCCTTCGGCGAGCGAATTCCCCGAGACAGCTGATGCTTGGACTGGTAATCCGGTTAATTAACTAGGGGGACTTTTTTTTTTTAAACGCTCAGACACGTGAAGCCCGGAATTCCTCTGGTCGGTGTATTTTCGTTCACAGCGCGAAAGGAGGTGAATTGACAAAGGACTCCCCGGGGTACGATCATTCTTCTCGTCCGATTACATAGAGCTGATATGCAGGGGAATGCTCCTGTTCGTTTGAAAATTGCTCTGAAAGACCCTATTCTGCACCTTCTCACTCGTAATGTGAATAGAGGAAGAGATAGAGGCGAGGATTATCTTTTTTTTTAATTATTGGTTCATAATGCACTACGAAAACGAGTGAATGGAAGACACAAATTAAAATAAGACATTTCTTCCGTCTAAAAACATGATTTTAATAGACAAGGCATTTTCATAATTTTCATGATTCACCAGTTTCTTCTCAATTTATTGGCTTTCGTAATTTATTGAGAGAAATGAATGAAGAAATTAGAAATGAATGGCATTCCCAAAAACAACCGAGAAGTTTGAAACGAATACCGTCGACTGAAACGCCTAGAACATCTCAAATGCTCTTTGAAACGTCTTAACGTCTCCATTAGCGACACCAAATGTCCCGAATTCACGGGCACAATGATCTTACTCCAAAATTTTCTCTCCACACAGTCACCAGAATGCGATCCAAAATCATTTGTCGGAATAATTCCTTCTATATGAAAAGTTCAAAGTGAAATCGTATCCCTGGAATCAGCATTCCATCTCCGAACCGAATTTCCCCTGTCCTCCTGAAAAAAGGGGTAAGATAAAAAGGCGGTCGGAAAGTCGATAGGGTCGAATCTCGCGTCTTTCGAAATGGCGGAACGAGGAGCGAACGTGTATAGACCACGCTTCGTCGAGCATCGTTTGTTCTTTCCAGGCCGGTGGCCCGTGGGATCTTTTCACAAATCCGGGTTATACTGTGCAAGGGTAGGGCGAGTGTATGTTGAAACTTTCAAGTGAGAGTGAGGTAGTAACAAAGGCGGAATTTCATCTTTGCCAAAATCCGTACCAGTTATATCGTCCAACTGGCCAGAATCTCGAGGGCCGTTTTGCTCGAATAGCCGGAAGTCCTCTGAGTCTTTTATCTCCCTGGAATCGAGAACTTCCGTCATCTCTTTGTCTACGCTTGTCTTCATTTTTTCAATCCATTTTGATTTTTATCTTATCAATTTTAGCAGAAAAACGAGCTTTTAAATTAAGATGCTTTTGTCCCTCTGTCATGGTATGACATTGAGACATGCATTCTAGACATTCTGGGTGTCTCACTCCAGATGTTTGAATTTATTTGACATGTCTCACCCTCATCATTCTTCCAAACCTCTCAATACCTTCGGAACTTCAATAAATGGAAAGAAAATGGATCAGTCACCAAAACCTTCATATGATTCCATGACTGAATACTCTTCAAGTGTCTCGAATTGTGGCCGGAAAAATCGTAATCGACAACTTCCGTCATCTCTTTGTCCACACTTGCCTTCATTTTTTCTAACCGTTTTGATGTCAATTTTATTTTCATCAATAGCAATGCTGGTTATGAATAAAGACTCGTGGTTACAATTAGTACCGCACTTGTACTCCTCGTTAAAAACATTTCTCTCCTGCATTCTGTAACCAGGGACGGAGATCGATAGATATGTTGTTGTTTCCACGGCAATTTATGCAATGCGAGTCCCTCCACTCAACCTCATTTTGACACCGGATTATATTCTCAGCGAGCCTGACAAGGGCCGACCATGCTAAAATTATGCTGTACCTCTTTCAATATTCAATTCCATCAGAATGCATTCACGTAAATAATTGCATTCAAGGGGGTATTATTAAATCATTAGTATGTATTCGCATATGCTGGCGGAAATTATTTCCATAATTTACCTGTTTCTCTGCAATCTAGGGCACTTCAAGATCATCGACTGAGTGGGATCCACCAAATGGAATATTAAACGAACGTGGTTATTTGGGCCGATCATGCCGTAGCCCCGATGCAATGTACATTCGATTACCCGTCACTTCAAACTTCAATTAAAAATCCCTTTTTTTCGGTAATGGATAGAGCCGCTATCCGAGCGACGTTAACCGTATCAACTGGTTCAAAATTCCTATAATCGTCGGTCCTTTGATTCCAACCAATGAGTTTCCAATATCTATCGGAGCGATGGTTTCAACCAAATATTGAATATGTTATAATATTATGACCCACTTTACGATCAATTAATACTTCCAAAAGCTGTAATCTTATGAATTTTACTAGAAAACGTTTTTTTGAAGTTACGATACTTTTGTCTCTCTGTAAAATTATGACATCGAGACATTTTCCAAAGACTTCATTCATTTTCTTCTAGTGGTCAACTATGCTGTATCAACAGAGTCAATCACTTCTTCACTTATAATTTTGGTTACGTCGAACATAACGAACAAAAGAATTTTTGTAATAAAAAGCCCCGATAAAAAGTATTTTTCCTCAGAATAATATTTACGGGTTTCCGCTTCTCTGAGCGTGCAATGATGTTTGAATTCATTTGACACATCTCACTTATCATTCTTTCGACCCTCTCAACAAATTCAGAACTTAAATAAATGGGAAGAAAGTGGATAAGTCACCAAATATCTCTCATGATTCCATGTCTTAATGAGGTTAATGTTTTCTCTTGTCATAAATTGTCTTGAATTGTAATAGGAAAGATGTCTTAAATTTGGTGACCTGTATTATAAGACATGAAACTGTCTTGTTCATGAAACGTCTTATTTTAAGACGGAAAAGACATTTTATTTCGAGTCATTCGACATTTCAGTAATCACCACGCCGTCATGTAGCCAAAATGGCGTAATTGATGTCCATAAGCAAGCTTTTACGCATCTTCGGCTCTACGGCGCCACCCAAATTAACCAAAAAGACCAGTTTTTGTATCAAACCTCTTCAATTGAGACTCCGATAGTCAAAATGAATAGAAAATGCGTTGAGTTTACACCGCCATAAAAATGACAAGATTCCACCACAGAATTCAACCCCAGGATTTGGCTTTCCCTGAATGACAGTGTAAAGGGAAGAGTATTACTCACTATGATCCGATGCGCAGCTGTGTCCCAGCGAGCCGAAACAATTACAAAAGAGGGCGATGGTCTCCGTCGTTGGAAATAGCCGAAGCGATAATCCAACGTTGGGTAGTGGTGGTGGTGTAGCTCAGGCAAATCGGTATGCCAGAGTTTGCAGAGATGCCGAATTATTACGCAGCGAGCTGCATAAACGGCCTCCAAGTATATACGGGTTAGACGCCCCCACCTCCTAGCGTTAATAGCTACACACTTCCATTTTGGGATTGTTCTAATTAATAGGGATTATAATTGGCAATTAGATACGACCAAGCGTGAAGCTATACCTGAGCCCATCCACTGTGGCTTCTGATGCAAGTGTGCCATACCTAACGATGCCTCAGGCATTAACTTGGTTAATCGTCTGAAATTAACGTACAGTATCATAATCAATGAATATAACGAATTTGAGATGATCGTTGTGGTGTTATTAGGCCAGGTCAATTGTTATCGATTGGTGAAAGGGTGAAGACGCCAGTGGTATCGATTTTACCTGCTACGCGGCGCGTATGCGATGGGTATAAGTCAATCGAATTCATCGCTCTGTCTGGTTCAATACTAGTGTACTTTCATTTTCAAGGAAAATACGCTTGGCTCGGTCCAATGGGTCGGAGAGTAGGAGCAGAATCATTCAAGCTCAGTTGATGAATCGGTGCTCCAGGAAATTTCTGCTTTTTATTAAAATGCGATAAAGATCAACAACTCGATGCTTTCCCATTCAGTGAAGGAACTTTTGACGCACAACTAATGGAAGATCATCGTTGTGGTATAATCAATGTACATCGATGGTTAGCGAGTGCTGGAGGGACGGAGACGTCAATGGTATTGATTTTACCTGCTACGCGGCGCGTAGGTGATAGCTTCCGCATGCATAACTGAACTGAATTCATTAAGTTCATTCGGTCCACCATGCATTCTCATTTTCAACCGAAATATACGTTGATGGGTCCAGCGGATTCGGAAATGAAAACAGAAGATCAATCTCAATTCATGTATTCGAAATTTGAAAATTTCGTCTTTTATCAAATTATTATAAAGATCAACACCTCGATGCTCTAACATTCTCTGAAGGTACTCTTGATACTTAAATGATGAGTGTAGATCTACTGTTATTGATTGCTGAACCGGCAAAGACGCCACATATTGATTTTACCTGCTACGCGGCGCGTAGGTGATAGCTTCAGCATGCATGAACCAACTGAATTCATCAAGTTTGTTTGGTTCATTACACCTTTCCATTTTCAACTGACGTCTACATTGATCTGGCCAACGAATTTGGAAACAAAAACCGAAGATTTATCTCAATTGAAGCATTCGAAATTTGGAAATTTCTTTGCATCAAATTCCTTTTAAGCAAACATCAACATCTCGAGGCTTTAGTATTCTTTGAGAGAATTCTTGACACATGGATAATGAATCATCCTCGAGGTATAATGAGTGTAGATCAACTGTTATTGATTGTTGAGCCGGTGAAGACGCCACGTATATCGATTTTACCTGCCACGCGACGCGTACGCGATAGCTTTCAACTGCACGGACATAAGTCTATTGAATTTATCAACCTGTCCGGTCCACTAGACCCTTTCATCTTCAAACTAAAATCGGCTCTCTGCTAGTGCTGAAACTACAAACAAAAGCATTCAACACCAATTCAAGCATCAAATTCAGTTTAAGGATTTTCTCTTCACATCAAATCGCCGGAAGGACAGAAATTTTGAAGTTTAACCATTCTGTAATTAATTTCTCAGATTACGATGAATGCAGGATTCTTCTTGAAGTGCAACAAGTGCAGACGAAATGTTATCGAACGTATAAACGACGAAAACGCCATTAGCATCGATTTTCCCTACTACGCGACGCGTACTTGATACGCGAATTTATCAAACTATGTCCCTCCATTGGGCCTGGACCTACAAACAAAAGTATTCAATCTCAATTCGACCATCCGCAGCCCAGGGAATTTTCTCTTCCCATCAAATTACGATAAGGACCGAGATATCCGAGTTTTACTATCCGCTAATAGAACTTTTACCATATCCCTCAGTACCAGATTTCCAACTGGATCTGGCAGTGGGAATTCTAAACCACTGTGGCCTCCACATTTTCAACCCCCCAAAATACTCGACTATATCACCGGTTAAAAGCTGATGGCACGAGGTCAAAAGAAGATATCGGTCTGGATGAGGTTGGTCGTTATCACAAACTCAAGGGGCTTTTCATGGGGGAATGGTTCTAAGCCTTGGCATTTCCAATTATCGCCTTAATTAAAATCAGTTCCCCGACAACTACTTACTGCACACAGCCAGAGAGAAGCCCTAGAATTGCCAGAAAGAAATGTATATTCAGCACGGATGAATTCTCTAATTATGCTGTCACTCTGCACAATGATGAAATTTTCGGTTGCTTTAGATTGTCAATTAGGTGAAGTGCATGCGGATAACAACTTTCATGACGGATACGCGTTTGATATCAGCGGTAGATCCGGGGGTCTTTAGTTTCTGATGAGAATCGATCCCGCTGCGTAACTTAGCTTAGAGAGCTTTGAAATACCAAAGCAAGATGGTAAATCCTAATCTAGACACAGGGAATTGATAACATCTATCATCCGTTCATGACGATTTCTGCATCAAACCTTCCGGGACTGTTGGTAACTGTCGGAAATTGAGACACTTGGAAGACACTGGCTTTCGCAGTAAGTTGATCATGCAGAATACCTCACATGGAGAATAATAAGCAAATAAAACTCCAATTTTATGCCTCCAATTGTCTGCCTGATTGCCCCCACATGCTAAAAATAACTGATTGTCCCCGATCCTGGTAATAACACAAAACCCTAGCTCGTCAGTGCATCCAGAGTATTTATATTGATTGATCGTTGAAGCCAAGCCTAAAGCAGGGAATAATAGATGCTCGAATTCCACCTCGCCCCCTCCAGTAAATGGTATCGTATCAAACGACTTGTTTCCGTTGATTGCCTGTAAGAGGCCCTGGAAATTGTGTTTCCGCGGGTGGTGACTGGCACAAAATGAAAGCAACATTCACATCATTCAGCGATCTCGTTCTCGTCATGCAAACTTGTTCCTCATGAAATTGAATTTTCACTCTTCGGAGGGAGCCAATAGCTACAGTCAATACCAACGTGAAGTATTGACTCATTTATTCATTCATATGGAGAACGGGAGGGGGCTTGATGATCAGAGAAGCGTGAATTTTCGAGGATTCGATGATGGGGTTTTTGCCGCATGTGGCAATAGTGGAGGCGAGAAACGCGTCGCTCTCGAGAGGATGGTGTGAGTTGGTTGTTACAACGAGGGGTCCAATACCGGTCAGACCGGCTTTACCTCGACTTTACGGGAGGTCTACCACCATAGCGAGTGCGAGTCAACTCACACTTAGACTCCATACACGTGAGACAGGAGATGGGAACAAAGGAGTCATGGGAATACAGGATCTGATGGTTTATTCATTCGCGAATGAATGTGGAGCAGGAAAAATAGACGTCAACGTCAGAAGCCGAATATTGTTAATCAAATTAAGCAACGTAGGTGAGGGGAATATATCTACATTCAGACGCTGTGAACTTTGCGCATTCATAAAAATTATAATGATTGCTCTATATCAACGTAATGTGTTTGATTTTTCAACCGCGCAGTCGCCAAATCATTGATTTTGTTGAAATACTCAACAAGTGTCGATCACACGCCGACGTATCACTCTTGTACCGATTCTCGGATCATGCGCTGTGCTAATTATTGCATGTCATCTATTGCAATCAATGCATTAGGAGAAAAATTGGTGTAATCACTAAAATTATTTAATATTTGATCAATTTATGGTAGATTTCAGACAAGAAAGATGATGTCTTTTTTCGAAATGAGATAATATTCCTTCAAAGACAAGAATAGTTTCGCAGAAGGAAAAGAAGATATTGCTTCTTTGAGCGTAAGCGACGGTTATATTTTTTTAAATATCTGGAGGTTTTCCTCTGCATAAACTCTATTCATTCAATATGAAAGTCTCTGATTCATGATTCACGAAATCGAAGCTTTTAATGTTTTCAGTCATTTTCTCATCTTCCGACTCGACAAAGCCGATTTCTTGTGGTAAGAAATTCTCACTTTATTATGAAATGTGCATGTTCAACTCATGAACACTTCACCAAAATTTGACATTGTCTGACACATTATCCGGAATTCTTATTCCAAGAAATTTATCAAGAGATGAGATGATTGCCGCAAGAAATTAGTTTTGTGATATTATGACGATATTTCTCTCAGTGTGAAATTGTACCCATTCATCACAATGATGCAGTGAAAACGACATAAAGCTGTATTTAGGTGTGAACTTGGTGAAGAAAGGACAGAAGTTACTTTCGTATTACACTCCCAACTCGACAGCAAATGTAAATCGAACTTTTCTAAAGCCTTCTCCCGATTATTCTCGACTGAAGAAAGAAGGAAATTCGATGTTGTCCCAGTGTAAACGTTTTCTGAAGGTCTCATTGGATAAAGGACGGAAGAAGGATGGTATAGCCACTTCAAATACATGAATAAAGGACGAAGAGAGAGAGAGAGAGAGAGAGAGAGAGTCAATGTCATTGAGAGCTCAAAATGTGACAAGGGAATGGAGTGTAGAGAGGCAAAGAGCCAGAGAGATCTGATAGGATGGACTGACAGTTGGGTGAAATGGACGGCACCAGAAAGTGAACCTTCTTAGAAAGAGGATGGCTGGAATATACGTGAATACAGATGGACTTTTGTGATAGCAACACGTGAGAAACCTACATCCTGCTTGGTGGCACCAGCAACACTGTCGGGTTTGTACGTATAAGAGATGAGTTTATCCTCCTCTGGCTACTGTTGTCCGGGCGTTTGGACGAAATAACAGACTTGATTTGTTCCCGTAATTTTGCGCGAAAACAGGACAATATTTTGGATATTTCAGCTGATTTCAATCGACCCACAGTCAATTTAATTCACCAATGAATGGAGTAATCAAGGCGTACTTATCAAAACATGATTCACGCTTAATTTCTAAATGGCGGAATACAGTCGAGTATCATATAGTAATACAGACTGAGTGTGGATGAGAATAAATCATCGGTCCTCGTTTCATGACAATGGCAGTGCTTGGATGCTCAAGCCCCAAAGAATGGGCCGATGGAGCTAGCCAGAGTAGATGGTCCTGTCGATTCTAGTCGTCTGCCACGCATCAAACAATGCGTGCAATTACGCCCTGGCGCGCCCACCGTTATCCCAACTGCCTAACCCGTGTGCTCCTGGCGCCTCTTTACAATAGAAACTGCAAACGGGGCAAATGTAACCCCTCTCCAACGTCCACCAACTATTTTGCTCTCTCCTACTCTGCACGTCTCATTTACCAATATTGTCCCACTTTTGTTGCTCTCCCACTCGGTTATCACAATTTGCACCGTGAAATACTGGAAAATCAATTTTCATGAAATTTTCAAATACTCCGACACAGAATCATTCCGTTAATCGTGCTATTCAATATTAAACCAATTACTGGGAGTCGTTCAAATGACTTTGATTTATTCATACGTATTTTAATTACATCGCGGAATAAGTGAAACCACAAGTCAAGCAATCGCGTGTTTGTGCAGCGGCTGTGACTGCCATTTCGTTTTGCAAAAATTGTCCCTTGTTCGTAGCTCCTGGGGATCGTTAACGTTTATTACGACAACGGTTTTTACGACGCGGCGCGATGACTATGTCGTTAAACATACAGTTAGTTCAGCTTTTACAAACATCTGGATGCATCTTCGTTTTGTCTTCGCGCATTAAAGTGTAAATAACAAGTGTCGTGTTCAACACTTGTATTACAAAATCCTCAACCGATATGACTATCTCTTCATTCACCATCACAGGGGAATAAAGTATCTTGAATTCAGGATAGAGTTACTGATTTTGAGGAAATGATGGGTTCGACGTGCATTGTTGGAAGAGTAAGTACCTTTATACTTCATTCAAGTCCAATTATACAAGGTTCAATGGAAAGTTTTGCAGATTGCGATGATTTTTGGCTCTGAATGGAGGACTCGTATTTGACGGATTTTTCGATTTTCTAAGTTTGATTGCAAATGGTCTAGAATGTTATGAAACGCGAAGAAATGATGTTTTAGGGTCACGTCTCTATGTATGTGACAACTTGTGTTTTTGATGATTAATTTTTAGAAAATTAAACATAAATCCGGTGGAATTGGTTTTTCTATTTTTTCCCACGAGTTGCTCAATGACTTCGATTCTTCATTTTTTCAAATGACACGTCTCAACGGCTTCTATCTAGATCAATTGAAAACAAAATTTGCCTTTTTTTGTTTTTTAAAAATTTTCATTCTTGGACGCATGACAACTTTCAGTGAATGAAGATAACAAATTAAAATCTGGTATGATTATACCTTTTACAACATAAAAGGCTGGTATTTTGAATAGGTTCAATCGACTGAACAGTTTTGGAGATATTTAACCTCTTGGGTAAATCCATTTCATGAAAAGGTTGAATATCTTCCTGTAGACATCCTGTAGTATGTGGTTACGGTTGTATGCCTATCACAAGGGCAGGCAATTGGTAGTGTAGAATTCAATCTGAACAGTTTTGGGATATATACTACAAAAACTACTGTCTTCAAGACGTCTCAATTTACATGAACAGAAATTTTCAAAGATTCTGGGATAAGATAGCTAGAATATCTAGAACCCATATTTTAATGTCTTAATTTGAGACACCAAAAATGACTTAAATTTGGAAACACAAAAGCGTCTTAGAAAAGGGGACAACCGTGTCGTAATGTCAGACACTAGTTTCCCCAGTGCAAATGTTTCTACTGGAGACTAGAAACTTTTTTCTCTCTGTGCAGTAATAAGGTTATGATCTCATCCCGAGAACGCGAATTCAATTTCCCGGGAAATGTCATTCAACTGATTATTATTGAGTGATCAGATCGAAGACGCTGATATCAGATAGTGTAGGTAGGGTCTAGCTGTTAGGAGTTCCATTCATAACCATCAACAGTTCAGTTTACAGGGTATCCATTGCCACACCCAAGTGCTCAATGAACGACTCTCTAGGGTCCCAACGACATCAACTAATACTGCTAGGTCTTCTCCCTCCTCCATCCCTGTTCAATGGCCCTATTCCTCCACCACATATGTGCCTGTAATATACTTCTCCGAGATGGTTTCATTTATACATTTTATATAAAAAATATATATCTCGGAGCAATAAGTATTGCTTTCCGGAGTAACCCTTGTCCGTATCCGTAAGTTATTTGTCAATATCAATAAGGGGCGGGCATCACTGGGATTTTGGAAAGGGCCACAGGGTTTATTGGCGATACGTTGAAGGGCAGAAGGCGAAAGAAAGACGTGTTGGTAGGCGGAATGGTACGTCCGTTTGTACTAATATCGAGAGAGGAATGACTTATGGTCTCGTGGACCCTTCGCGTTTTCTTTTTCACACAGTCTTTCCTTGGATAAAGCCGAAAAGGGATGTAGAAGAAACACATGCGGATCCCCGTTGCCAAGGGTCGATTGAGGGGAGAACTGGTATGGGTCATGTGGGGTCTCGAGCACTATAGTCTCATGCGTGTGGTTCGAATGTGAATGTCCAAAATAACAATGGAAATGTAATTTCCTCACTTCGGTCTTTTTGCTCTTTTGGATGGCGTCACGTTACTGGCTTTAACCAAATTGAATTCTTTCGATCGGGACCTTTCAAAAAGATTAGTTGGGGTTTTTTTTTATGGGCTTGACGATATATACGACTTTTCAAAACTTAATGAAGTTGGAGGGGGTTTCTTTCTTTAAGAAGGGACATCACACTGCGGAAGCGAGTGTCTTCAAGACGTCTTTTCCATCTAAAACAAGACGCTCGGGAGACAAGACATTTTCGTAATATCTTGGAACACAAGTCACCAGGCTTGAGATATTTTTTCTGTTCCAATTAACGACACATGAAGATTATTTCGTCATTAGTCATTCATGACGGCGGCACTACGACAAGCCATTACCTCCAAAGACATCTAGAATGTCTTGAATTCATGTCTCAATGTCTTAATTTGACACACTAAAATCACTTAGATTTGGATACACGAACTCTTAAAATAGAGGACAAAAGTGTCTTGACTTCAGACAGCTAGTTTTCCTAGTGTTGTTGACCTTTGCTTGGATGGAAATACATCTTGAAACTGCTTCTACATTTCTATATGCGGGTTTGACAACCATTACGAACTTTGTGATATTTGCCAACATCTCCAAATAGTGAGCATAAACCAGTCACCCGGCATGCCGTCACTTCCAATAATTCCTTTGAGGGACAAGCGAACCGAAGGACGACAGCCCTTCGACCTCCTAATAGCTTCTGATTGAAATTTCCGTGATTTCTCCCTGACGATGATGCTGCCGCACGTAAACCCAGTATCCGAATTTCCCTGGATTTGATATGGCCAGCCTGTCTACCCCAGCACGTGCAACAAACTATGCTAACTCGAAATTTCACTCTGCGGAAATCGTAAACATAAGTCACTTGCATAAAATCAAGTCTCACCATCTATTGATTTCTTTGCATTCAAAGAGAATATGCTGGCTGCATCTGAAAGTTTGTTCTAGACGATTCTCATTACGAGAAGAATGAGCGGGGACAGTGAGGTTAAAAAGTTGTGAGAATTGCTGGCGAGTAGAAGTGAAACTAGTGAAATACTCGATTTTTCCTTAGTTGCAACGTTCAAATTATCCAACTTTGCAGTGGGTTGGTTTGCCCTCTAGCATTGTCGAGATATCGAAGGCACGCACTGAGGCACTTTGGCACGTATGTACCTCTTGGTAAGGTGGATTGAAAAGGAATCCAACATTTCTTCCACCTGCAGTTGAGACTTTTCCCTTCCTTTTACCGGTCTTTTTTCCTCTCTAAACGAATCGTAAACCTTTGATTGAAGTTAACGAACTTCATGAAGATAGTGCTGAGGATGAAGACGGCATTCCGGAAATTGAATGTATTAATTACATGAGGAGAATTACATTGACAGTCTTTGATCGACGTGATCCCACTTCCTCTTCATTATACCCCGATGCGCCCATTTCTGATCACCGGTAATAGCTGGATGAAGTAGAATCATCCGTGATGGGTGCTCTATATAAGTATGCACCGTGATGAACTTTGATTATCCTCCGACATACCATTCATTTCAATAGCACCACCACCACTCATCGTAAACATTCTGCCGATGCTGATAAAGGTCAATTAGCGACCGATGCTGAACCCAACGGAGCGACCAACAATGATCAATGATCAGCGGCATTGGTAAGGCTCGAATGATGAACAAATACGTCCAAACGAAGTGAATTATTCTCTGTACTCAAAATGTATCGGCATGCACAGACCAGTGGAAATGATAGTACAATATGTATTTACGGGTTTTTGGTCAGTTGGAAATCTCGAGGGGATTTACACATCAATTCTACAATGTTACTGAAGCACCGGCTTGTGCTCTGGAGAGCTTCAGTATCGTGTCCAGGTATAGGGACCGCTTATCGTACAGAGACGGATGCTCCATTATGATCACATACTCGACATGCCAGCCCGCTTCAATTGAATCGTTCGCACAGATTACCCAATGATGCATAGTGGTCTCTGACGACAGGTATGCGACGAACCAGACTATTGTGCCAAGCCATAATTCCAGACACGTAAAAGCTATTTCGGGAATCTACTCCTTCATTGTTATGCAATCAAGGTGGCAAGATAGAGGTGAACCAAACTGAGGGATCATAATTTACAGACGTCGAGGCTTACTCTGAACTTTACAAAAATCAGATATTTTTCGGATTTTCAGTTCGCTTAACGTCTTTCTCTGATCTTTTAAAGTTCTCAATTTGATTGGTCGCATCATCAATGTACAACAATCAAATTCTTCTTTCGTCGGCTCAACGGATTCTTCTGAACTCCTGATTGGCGATTTCTAGTCATGAACATTTGATGCAGCTAATGTACACGTAAAACTGTTTTGGGAATCTACTCCTTCATTGTTATGCAATCAAGGTAGCAAGATAGAGGTGAACCAAACTGAGGGATCATAATTTACAGGCGTCGAGACTTACTCTGAACTTTACAAAAATCAGATATTTTTCGTATTTTCAGTTCGCTTAACGTATTCCTCTGATCTTCTGAACTCCTGATTGGCAATTCCTAGTCATGAATATTTGATGCAGCAATTGTACTTATAAACCCACAAGATTAATTTATCCTGGCTTATAAGCCAGATCATCTTCAAACATACATCTCCTCTTCCATTAAAGGAGAAAAAATGATCAACACAGGGGCGTTACTTCGCAAAGATCTCCAGAAAAACCCTCAATCCCTGTCCCGCACCAGCAGTGTACAACAACAAAGAGACCAACGGGTAGATTGTGCATGTCGACGTTGAACTGCCTGAGCTGAAAGCAACTTTCTCTTCTCCCCTCCCCCTGAATTCCGGCTGGTGGTTCACACTCTGGCGGCATTGTTTTGTCACAACAAACTTGGCAGCTATTTAACGCCTCTCCCCTATTCACCCTCCACCCACTCTCCCTTTCTCCTAGCGCCCTTTTGGGAATCTCAAACCACTGGACCCACCGCCAGCCACCAAAGTCTTGTCGTTTCCTGCTTGTCCTCCACCGAGAAACACCTCTTCCTTTCTTCGTACGTAGCTCTCTCCGCGTCATTGCCAACCAACTTCCGAGAAACTTTGCTCACTCTCCACCTCTATCGCACGAGCTCGGAATGAATAGAAGGGGACGGCGGAAGAAAAAAATCACAGTCCGTTTTCACAACTCCATTTCATTCACTTTCCCAGGGTACGTAATGGAGAATAAAGCACCAACCGACAATGTCTGCGCGTATCTGGCAAATTTATTACATCCAATCGATTTCACTCTATATCACCACCACCACCACCACCACCACCCCTGGAGTTGTTATTTTCAGGCCCACGTCGAACCACACGCGTTCACCGCCGTAAACCACCCCCCGTAATTATTATAGGACGACGCGTGCATATCCCCATGGTACGAGCCAGCACCGGTCGGTTTACCACCCCTTAGAAAGTTTACTGTAGCCCTTCTGGACGGTAACGTCACGATCGAGCAACTTTCCTCGTTGTATTGCCGAAACCTGGGTATTAATCATCAAACTGTATATTGCTGTATCAAACGACACACGGCACTGATAGCTTGATATATCATAAAAATAAATTGCAGACGACTGGGTCAGAGATTGACGTCCCCTTTCTGAAGCCGTCATCAATCCCAACATCAAACGTTTATTCGGGTAATTAATAGACGTGAAAATAGAGCGGAAATAGGAGAGTCATACACAAAGAGGAAATGGATTGATTCAAGGAGAAACTGTACTTGGTATTAGTGGGATTGAATCAGGGGGAGAATTTACTCGTTAGTACACTGGTGGACATTTTTAGAAATTTCGTGGAAAGTGGGGTGGTAATTCTCATGAGAGTGACATTGAATCCGATTTAGGGGAGAAATGGTTAGGAAATTGCGAGTTTTAGATAGAATTCGAGGAAATTTGTGAGTTTTTAGTGGGAGTTAGACAGAAATTTCAAGATTTTATAGAATTTTCAATGGAGCGTAAATATTCAGAAGCAAAATTACATGAATTTTCAATTTTTCCTGATTTTTCTGAACTTTTACGGAATAGTTGAACTCAAAAGTCAAGTATGTTTTTCATTTTTATATTATTCAATGACACGATTCCCGGAAATTTCAGTGGAAATTTATGAGAAATTTATGCACTGACAAAAAAATAATTATTTTTGCGAAATATCTATTTACTTCAGAGAAATATTTATTTTTATACATTAGGTTTCAATTACGTCAATTATATTGCTCTAGAAGATGATCATGTCAGTTATGACCTCGAGTAAACTCCTTCACTAAGTATCAACATTAAAAAATTGATCGAAATTCTTCCCTCTAGAAAATAAGAAATTTAGGAAAAATGAATAATCATTAAAGGAGTTCATGTAAGGTTATGTGCAATATTGTCATCCTCTGGAGCAACATGATAGTTATAATTGAAATGACTTAATTGAACAAATACGATTTTTTTTAAATGCTTCTCTCAAGTAAATGAATATTTAGCAAAAATAATTTTTTTTTCTGCAAAATTCAAAATTTTCAACAATCATCATAAAAATCAAATCAACCAATAGAGCTATCGTAATGGCATTAAAACAAACATTTTAAGTTATCGTTGAATTAATTTGAAGCATGATAAAAAAAATTGAAAAAAAAACCGAATTTAAAAAAATCGATTTTGAAAAAAAATTTTAAAAAAACGCAAAACTCGAATTTGAGCGATTACGAAGCTTCCATTCGCAAATAAAAATACTTGAATTAAGTCGCGATCTACCTGAATCGTGTAATTTACTGCACTTGAAAATACCGAACGAAACCGAGTATTGATTTTAATTCGCTGGTGTTTAATTCTATCATTTGTTCGTGACACATGATAATGTCTTTTGCCCTGATGATACGCTCCGAGGGGAAAACGAGAAAGAAGTGCGATTGCTATCGGCACGCAGAGGCCTCGGTAATCCACGGCGTAGAAGTGGGTCGTATCACATACATAATTGATCGTCAACGTAGAAGATGATTTCAAAAATGTTCGGGTCTTTACGATAATGTGTGGTCATTAATCAGGGTAATTTATTAAATATTGAGACGGTAATAGTGAATTCTTGTGTGTCAAAATGTCGAGGGGGCCAGGGAGAGCAATTACCCACGAAATGTTGCGTCTGCTTTAACGACCCCTTCGCATGAGAATCCACTGTTACCTATTTCTACAGGGGGCCCTCAACTCCTACAACATTGTCCTTCCGGTGCGTTTTAACGTTACCCACCTGACCACTTTTGCCAGGAAACATTTCACATTATTCACAATGATGCCGGATGTTAACTATTTAGCCTTGGAAGAGGATTTACACGGTACGGTAAATCGTGATGTTGCGGGTGGAAGGGGGAGGAGGGGGGGCCGCGAATTAATCTTAAGTGGCACCGGAGCCAATTTATCGGGGCCACGTGACGGATATGATGGAGACCTGATATAACTACCCCTTAATTAAGGCGAACCGGTCCAAGAGATTGGACGTGGTTATGTACGCGTACCATATGGGTTTTCGTGATAAATACGCTGGGTACATACATCCACGTGCCTTATATTGAGGGGGTTGAAGGGAGAGGGGCCTAAGTAGTTTTTTTTATACATTGAAACACACAGAGAGGAAAATTCAATAAAAATGATTAAAAATAAAATGTAAAAATTACGTTTTGAAACGTAATGCGAGAGAGAAGTGAAATTCAATAAAAAGTGTGAGTCGGAACTGAAATTGTACGAATCGCCACGTAAATTCTACGATTTGTTCCGTAAAAATTGACCGCCCGTCTGATGACTCACCGTTGTGGGGACAACAAGTCGTTCCGTAAAATTTCTCAATCGTAGGGGAAAAATTACGGAACGGAACGTAGAAATAACTCAACAGCTTCATAAAAATTATTGAATGTTCAAGAATTTTTTATTTTGGAGGCATAATAACTCGGCAAGTTTCTGTAGGATTTTACTTCTTCGGGACAAATTACGCGACAGTTTCGTACTTTGTTCGGTGATGAACCTGAGAATTCACTGAACGTTTCAGATTTCTTCTCTTCCATTCCTATAAAAATTGCCCGAAAACAATTCCCCGTTGAAAATTACGTGAATTGTTCTGTCATTTTTACTGAATATTTCTCTCCGTGCACGGGTAAAAATTTTTCTCTGAAATTTCCGGTAAGGATCTTGGAAATTTCTGATGAGTAACGCATCCACTGAAATTTCAAGGAATTTTGTTATCAGAAATTTGTAATTTCATGGAAAAATTCGCGGGAACTGGAAATTTCAGGTTAATTATTCTGGGAAAATTAATAAAAATGCAGAGAAATCTCTCTCTGAATTTCAGATTTCTAGGAATTTTCAAGGAATTCCTTTAAAAATTTCTGAAGTTTCAAAAATTTTTAAGGAATTCTCTGAAAATTCAGGGGATTTAGGCAGTGAATATTAATTTGTACTTGAAAATTCATGTAAATTACGGAATTTCTGTCTTTCTGCTGCTAAAAAATTGTAACTCGGTTTAAATTTTCAGAGAAATTTGAAATTCCATTAGATTTTTTACTTTAAATCGATCGCAACATTTTTTTCCGGAAAATTAAGTCACATTTTTTCAACAGTCTGCATTGAAAACGATAAGGATTGAGCGAGTAGATGAAGAATTCATTCCTTTGTTCGAGAAAAATTCTCTTGTTGGTCGAGATATTTCATTCGGAACATGACCGGATTTTATGCAGAATTGTTCTCCTTCCTCTGTAAAATTGCAATGCTGTTACGAATCCGAAGACAATGAATGAATGAACAAATGTTGTGGCTTCATAATTTGAATACAATTGCGCTGATGCTCAGTAAGGATTACTAAGAACTGAACCTTTTTTATCGGATTTTCAAGGGAAATCTTAGAATAATAGGAAACTTATCAAATTTTCACGGCTTTTTGCTTTACAAATTATCAATTATGTGGATAAAATCAAATGTTCTTCCTTTCAATTTGCCCAAACACGACCATGACATGAAAAATGACAAAATATCTACAAATTATCGCCCCCTTTCAACACATTCTTCCCCACCAATTTTTATGCTGACAAATATATTTCTCTTTCTGTTACAGGTAAGCCCCACTCGAGTGCGAGAATATCACAGACACTGTCACGACAGAGAGGATTAACTATACCGGTATTCCATGAAAATTCCACATGACATAAACTCAGTAGTATTTAACGATGCGGAAAAGCCTCTTTCTGGAACGTGACACTGCATCAGCATGCATATCACTCCGCGCGGCATTATTATTTTTCACACTTCCCTCTTTCATAATAAACGCTGGAGATTAGAAATCTACATGCGGAACTGTTGGCTCGTGTCCCCTGATTGATAGACAGAGCGCACGGAGAAGCCGGAACTTCCCGTTCGATAATAAAACACTGACGTGTCAAGTTGACAATCCATGTCGTTGACGCGTTGGTTTGTTCCGCCAAAAGTTTTACAGGCTCACGGTGATATTCCAACATTAACCGATGGAAGAACCGGAAACAGAACGACGTCGTTGAGTCCTATTTATCCCAGTGCTGAATATAACCGGGAATGTAGGTTATTAAAGTAAACTATGGTTTATGTTTAGATGAGTAAATACATGCCCTCATGTACACAGCGGTTAAACAGTGGACGCGAAGTACATTCAGGAAACATCCACATGTGTTACCAAACCCGGCATTTTCGCCGGTCTGTGTATTGGCGTCTGAGTTGAGCTGCACTGAATGCGAAACGTTAAATTGTGACATTTGCAGGAGAAAAACTAGTGTCTCAAATGAAGACATTGAGGATATTCAAGTATCTTTTACTGTTTGGTGTAGACGAGGGTATAGATTCAACCATTTTCAATCATCAAATCTGTCAATTAAATTGCGTGAGAAAAATTTGAAAACAAACCAATAGATAGACGGTCATATTTAATGGTTATTCAAAAAAATTTATCCTTCTGCGTATTTAAAAATGAAGAATGATCCTTTTCGATAATAATAATCGAAGAAATACCGTGTTTATTCTGATGACTGTTTTTCATATTGTTCCGTCAACAAATTAAAGTTGCATTTTGCACAGAATTATTTTTTTAAACATTCGTTTTTTATAAAATAATTGAAATTCTTTAAACTCTTGGAAACCCTATTTTTTAGGCATGAAATCGATTTTTGGTAAAATTTTGAATATGAATATAAAAATAATTAATAATCAATAACTTTGGATATGATACAAATTTTTGATATCCTTAAGTGGAGTTCTGAATGTCTCAACTGAAGAGTTTTCTATTTGAAACACTTGAAAATCTCAATTTGAGATTTTCAAAGATCTTAATTTGAGATCATAAGTCTTAAAATGAAGCTTTTTTTGGGTCAGTATTAGGAAGAGAATTCCGCAATGTATTTGAATTTTCAATGAAAATATTAATATTCGGGGTCAATTATGTAAAAGGCCGAGTAGGCCATACATAATGGCAGTTTAAATAATTAAATCATTGTAAAATGTCTGGAAACTTGGGGTCAAATGGCGCTCAAATGAATGCTCAAATGAATGCTCGACTGTAAACGTAGAAAAGCATTTCTAGCGACTGAATTGTCTTCAAATATCCTGAATTGAAATAGAAAAATTGTTTCATCTTACGACACCCGAAATTTCCGTCATCACGAAGATCATGGATAAGACACATTTTTGTGTTTAATGTTTTAAATCAAGACGTCTTGCAAGCACTAGTTTGTACAGTGGTACAAAATACCAACCATCAAATTGTTACGTTTACACCTGGTGACTAATGCGCAAACGCCACATTAGTCGACATGAGAGATTTGAAATCGCGCGGGACGTGAGAACTCTGGGTCATGAAAGCTGTATGTGTGATGCTCAATGCTAAAGGGGTAGGTCGGTCTAGGGTTCACGTGATCCACCACGAATGCTCGCCTTACCCTCACCTCTGTATTCACTGTGTTCAGCGAGAGGCTTTGCGGTGTGCATTACAGATGTAATTAAGATAACTGAGGTGAAGGCAGCTATGCACAATGCCTGATGTATGTGCTCTTCGATCCACTGTAGTCGCTATATTCTAGTGGAGCATTGCATAATCGTGGTTACGAACCGGCGAACCGTGGACTGCTTTTGGGAATCCGTGGAATTTTGAGGTTACCTTTGGATTCTGCTGTCTGGTGGTGCAGCAAAAATTCGGGTCGGAATGGCTGATTCGGCATCGCGCTATTCTATGGATAATTTTGAGAAAAAAGCCTGGGCAATATCTCGAACGAATGCAATATAGTGAAAATGATGATCAATTTTTTCCCTTTGAATAAATAATATTAATATCCAAATACAAAATTGCTGATATGAATAAAAAGAAGCTGTGACTCAATATCCCAAATGAAGTTTTAATTTTTAATTTGGTGCTGAAAATACGAGATGACAATATTCTAAGCACGGAATTATATTGATGAGATGAACAACAGATTAATTGAATTACCGTGTGAACTAACTAATAATTGATAACAGTGTGGGCACGCACTTTTACCAGAGTACCAACAAACATTGAATTCCAGAAATTCACACTCTAAAGTGCATTCTGGAAGGAATTGAACTGTAATTATGATTAAAATCTTATTCAGTGAGCATAGGAATTGGAACATGAGCAAATCATTTATTGTAATATAAAAATTAATTAATTAATTAAAAATAAATAATTAATTGAAAAGAGGAATATGGAATCTGATAGGAAAAAAGGCATCAAAAGAGGGCACCAATAGGCGGCGCTAGTTGATAAAAAAAGTCCTAGATTCTGACTGAATTTTAGATGCATTCACACTTTTTCCCTGAAGACAGAACTTTATATAGTGTTCCACATCTTGTGACTTTACTTAACTTAATTAAATTAAATTAACATTGACATTGTTAAACTGCGACCCTTCGAGAGCGATAAAGTACCGAATCAATGGACCATCAATTAAAAATTAATTGGGTCAAGATATCATGTACTTGGTCATTGAGATAGAATTATAAACCTCAGATATAACTTCAGACATCACAGCAGATGTTCAGATAAGACATGAGTTAACGACTGGTTACTTCGGTCTCTGCAACCAGCGCAAGTACCCGTTTACGTCCCGATGACAATCTCAAAAAAAAAAAAAATGAACTGGTGTGATTTTACATACGCTTACCCGCGCCATAAAGCTTAAACGGGATTCATCAGAATTTTCAACAGCATCTCGCATTATGAATGTCCTCCTTCATTGTGCGTTGAGTGGTGTTAATGGCTCGGTTGAATTTAGGTTATTCAAAATAGCAATTTCAATGAAGAACATGCACTCAATTATAATGTCAAGCTTCCGTGCATACACATGTGCATTAAGCTTTTGTGAGACAATTGCAGCATGGGATACCACCAACTGCCTCAGCCCCCTTCCAAAAATAGTAGAACAAATCGTTCTGGGGCGCTTGTTACGCTTGTAGAGCGGAGCTTTCTACATTTTGGATACAGCTCCACTTGGCGAGAGCCATGTAGAACTGACAGAACGACAGCCGAACAGACAGTCAGACGAATAGAATGTATAACAACAAAATGACTACGCCAGTGGGATGCGCATGTACGACATATGGCGTGGAGTCCCGCTTAGCTTCATCCTTCGTTTCCGTTTCCGTACCCACGGGGTTTGTCTTCGTCTCTTTTCGCCCACACGATGCCAAGCATATCTCGTACAAGAGGAAAATTCAACTGTATGTATCAAAAGTCGGTACATGCTGGAATGTACGTTGCGCTATTCTCTATTAGCTCAGTCTACGTATGAACACGTGTATCCGCTTTTGGCGCATACAACGTAGTCTACATTGGGCTGTTTCATGCATAAAAATAGGGAAAAATTTTCTGGGGTAGGAAATATTCACGGAGAAATAAGCTTTTAGGTTTCAAAACGGAGATGCTGATTTTTTTGGGGGTTAAGGCAGCGTTTTGTATATTTTAGATGGAAATTCTGAGAGATTTGAATAATGATAAGTTGGTTATTTTGAGGGGAGATTGACGTGGAATTACGACAAGGAAATAATTAAAGTATTGCAATATCAATAATTTATGAACAATCAGTTTTTCACCATAAAAATCAGTTTTTCAGAATCGTAAGAAATTTAATCACGTTCAGAATTTTATCAGAAATCGCTTTCATGCATGAAGAAATTAGGTTTTCGATTTTTTAAACAATATGAATTACTGATCCATCCAACAAATGATTTAAAAAATCATAATGCTGTGCAAAATATAATTAGAATGACACTGAATATTTATGATTTTTTTCAAATTTTTTTCACGCAAATTTTCATACAAATTTGACGATTGAAAATGGTTGAATCTATTGTGTGGTCTGTACTTAACTGTCAGAGATACTTGAGATCCTTAAGTACAATTAGGCGAGGTTTGCGCACAAATTATTGAGAATCAGCAGTTTTTGGTCTGGCTATCGGCAGAATTATCTCAGACTAACTCAATATCGTGTGAATAATTCATAGAAACCAACACCGATGATTCTCAGACATGCAAAAACATTGAAAAATTGATAATTCCATAAATCTATAATTCGTCATCCCCTGAATGGTCTCCATTCACTAACTGACAGTTAACAATGAATCAAAAATTAATATCAATCCTAAATTAGTCAGCCGTCTCCATCGATCCAGGTTAATAAATGACAGACTGAATGTTTCGTGTCAATTACAAAATATTTATTCCCTGCTATTTCACGCACAAATGATATTGACATTAGTTAATTTACATTGACTTTACTGAACTGTAAACTAATTCTAATTCTAATTCTAAATTCTATCAATTAACATTAACATTTGCGTATTTTCGGGTCTGAAATTATTTGTAACTCAGGAGTATCGTTAACGCGATGTCTCATCATATTTTTTATTGAAGAGATCGAATTTTAACACACACTAATAATTATTTTTCAATACATCGAATTTTCGAAAAATTATATTAATCGTAAATCACCCAGAGTGATCTTACCCCACGCAAAAATTTGTTTCGAAAAATATATGAAGAAAATATCTGAAATTGGCCCAATTTATATTAAAAAAATATATTAAATATATTCAATATATAATAAATTATTATAATTATTATTATTTAATAATAATAATTAAATACTAATAATAATTATTATCAGATAATAATAATTATTATTAGTATTTAATTATTATTATCTGATTGAGTTATTATTATTATTTAATAATAATTATTATTATGAGTATTTAATTATTATTATTAAATAACAATAATTATAATAATTTATTTATTATTAGTATTTTATTTAATATATATTAAATATATCTTTCATATATTTTTTTATATATTTTTAATGGGGGTAATTGTTGCTTCAGAACATCGTCGACTCGATACACTTAAAATTCACAATTTATCTCTCTAGTTGATTGAACCTCTACGATGTTTATTCATCATCCATTGAGACCTATCAATATTCTCCAACTGTCGCCATTCTCAGAATGAACTTTACGAGATCCCTCGAATGTTCAGTGTAATAACAGTACCGCGAATGTGATCATAAAAAAGGCAATAATAAGTGACTCCCTCGTATGTTTATCTCAGCCGATGATGGTTGTTCCCTGCATTACAGTTTGTATACACTTGGAAATACAGCGTCATCTTTGTCAGTCGCATGGGAGCGACAGCAACGTTGAGTGCAGGGCCAATGGGCGGAGTGTTGGTCATTATTTTCCCATTTTAGCGTATTATATCGGAGGGGGGTGATAACATCGCGACGACCAGTCGATATTACGTGAAAAAATACGGCTTTCTCTGGTGTAACAACCATGAACCTTTAACAGAATCAATTATTTAGACATTAAGCAACATTTCCTTATTTTTATCCATATTTTTCCATATTTTTGAGGGAGACATTTGTCCATTTAATTATTTTGTCATGAATATTTTTAAATTGCCTGAGTGATAGTTCTTTTGACATTTCATTCACGAAAATGTGAATTTCTGACAGGCAAATCGATCGCTATTGCGTGTGTGCGTGCGAGGAAACGTTTCCAATTCAACAAAAATATCTTCGATTAAATTTATGGAACATCATTGCTGAATTATTTTATTGAACTCGTTCTGGAAATTATTCTAAAAGAAATGTAGTTTGCATTCTTGATTTATTTTCCACTAGTTTGAGTCAATTTCATGAATCCTTTCTCTGATTTGATGCAACAGAAATTGAATTAATTTATATATGATAAGATTTCGTTCATGAGCTTCGAATAAAATCCATCGGTGTTGATAATTAATTAGATTTGCTGCTGAAAATTTTCATCACATTTTAATTTCACTGAACTTTTGTCATTGAAAATTCGTAATTTTATGGGGAAAATAATGAGAACTATAATATCAGTTCGACGATTCTCAGAAGATTAACTGAAAATTCAGTGTAATAAGGCCCCGAATATTAAACGTTTCAACCAAAAAAAATAAACTTAATTTTGAGACTTATGATCTCAAATTAAGACTAGAAAATTTCAAATTGAGATCTCAAAGTCTCAAATTGAGACTCTCATCTCAATTCTTTCAAGCTTTCAATTAAGACTTTCAAAAATTTTGTTTTAATCCATTAAAAATCTTAAAATACGGTATTATTTCTTTGGATACTCCCCAAAAATTTGTACTTTTATTAAATTTTCATTGAAATCTGCAATTTCCTAATTTTTTCCTCCTAAATCCCATTCAATATCGCTCTCCTGAAAATTACCAGTCAACAGTTCATGAAATTTCAATGTTTTTCTAACAGTGTAGCCAGAATGTACTGTAGTTTACCGAGACATTCGGGTTATATTCATGGAAAAGCAATTAATTCCGCATGTGCTCCATCAATTCGGCATAACACCAACCAGAATGTGGCCTCTGATATCCAGTGCAGATAGGTAGATTTGTAGAGATGCTCAAATAGCCCAACCATAAAACTCAACATCGTTTCCGACTCAACGGATAAATTGGACTGTGCATCAAACTAAATTAACGGCTACATCCACCACCACTTCGCGCAGTCTCTCTTTTCCGTTTTTCTCGCTCACTCAGTGCCGACAATTAAGGATTTTCCATAGTTTATAGACGCCAAGGGGTTTTTGTTTAGTGGCCTATAAATTCTACCAATATATTCTACTTCGTTGGGATCGTTTTGCACGATGCTTTAAAACGTAGTTGAGCAGAGTATTTGTGTTTGAAAACGTAACCATTTACCGGGAGATTTGAACGAAGCTGACGAATAAAAATGAATGATGCACTGGGTAGGTGTGTGAATGTTGGATTTTACTCATCGCAGGGAGGCAATTGGAGTTGAAAAAAATGTGAGAAATGGTACTCGGAGGAAGTAGTGTCACTACTTACTGCCAGTACTTTTAGTACTTTTCACAAGTACCAAAGGTACTAGTGAAAAGCAATTTTTCAACTTCTCTCAAGTACTTTTAGGACTTAATTTCACTACTTCCAATTGATTACTTTATTGAAAGAAGTGAATATTATTACCGGATAGAATGGGCTTTCTTACCCATTTGTGTAAATAGAAATGTTCAGCAGAAGATATTTTCTAGGAAAAAATCAATAGATTGCGATTTTTATGGATGCTTTCGAGAATTATTGGTATGCTTTCCAACCTACAATTTCAATTTTATGTTTTATGTTGTTATCAACATTTAAAAGGCTTCGAAATAGTACATTATGTCATCAGGTGATAAAAGTATTATCTGGCGAATGTGACTTTATAATCCGAGCCGAAGGCGAGGATTATAATCACATTCGTCAGATAATACTTTTATCGCCGTGTGACATACAATATTTTTCGTCGCTGGGCTTGAAAACCGCGATCTAACCGAGCAAAGCGAGGTTAGAATCGCGGTTTTCTCGGGCCTAGTGACGAAAAATTATTTTCGATTTCTTTCCAATTTTATTACTCACAAAACGGGAATTATTTGGATTTTTTATTTTTTTCACAAAATTCGGTTTTAGAAGAGGTAAAAAAACATTTTTGGGTTCTTCTACTCAACTTATATTGAGTTTATTTGGTACTTTTGAGAAAAACGAGTCAGGTACTCAGTACAAATAATTTTTTTACTTGTCCCAAGTAACAAAATACTTGTGACAAGTACTGAGATACTTCTGTGTACCAGTACACAGGTACTTGACTTGCATCAAGTGGTTTTGTAACTTCGAGGAAGTACGAAAATGTGCCATTTCTTCAGAAACCCCTTGATACTTGGTACAAGTACTTTTTCTGCTGATCAAAGGTTTTTTTTATGTGCGAAACTGAAGTTGAAAGATTTCGTTTTCCCCTGGATAATCTACAAAAATTGCAAATACCCTGAACTCCTCGGCTACCATCGCCCCAGAAACACCCAAAGAAAGGCCCTCAGCCATTTAATTAAAACTCTCACTGGAAATTTTCCTTAATGTAGCTCCTTACTGCCAATAGCGTTCTCTCCGCGTTTTTCGATCTCAAACTTTGCCCGATGGAATGAAAACAACCGGCGCGTCAGTGCCATTATGGGGCCCTCCACGCACATTCGCCCTGCGTACGATAAATTTCCCGACTGTTAGTAGGTAACCAACCCGGTAAATTTGGCGTAGGGGGATTTCTCTAATTTAACCAAACCCACCGGTCTCATGTCGTGCAACGCGCCGAGAGTCTGAACCTAACGCTAAATTAGATCCGGTACCAATAAGGGAGTCTTGCTCAGGGATTCCTCTTCTCACTGAGCCCATCCCTTCTTCTCCTTTTGCTCCACGTTCCTTTTCTCCCTTTTTTTTCCTCCGCCCCGTTAAAGGAATCGTGTTCGATTTCACGAGAAATTTATAGCCACTGGATTCATTCCTCGGTGATTGTAATGGAAAATGCGAAACACGGAGGATGATTAAAATTCCGTAAGTTTTCGCCTCTCGGATTAAAAACAAAGGGGTGAACGAGGATAAGAGTCTGAAAAATGTGTTTTCACCATATTCGTTTTCCGTGCGGGGTACACCCTGTGAAAAATTGCGTGGCGATCCTTTTCTTCTTATCATTACATAATTGTTTCTTTATTTCAGATTGATCACATGAATTAATGTTAATCTCGTTATCTCGTGATATTTATTTCAACATATCTATCACATTTTTGAGATTTTTTTCTGAAGAATAGAGATTAAATTCGTGCGGTAAATTCAATTAATTATTTTTTTACTATTCTGAGTGAATATTGAAAATTTCAAATTAAAAAAAAATGGTTGACTTAAAATCTGAGGAGTTTCATTTTTTTGCAGGAAAATTAAAAATGAAATCTTCGTAACCTGCAGCTTGCGGATGTTTAGCCAAACCCACATTATTCACCATAATTTTGATATTGTCTCATATGCCAGGTTCATACTTGAGCCATACGTTAGTAATAATCTTAATTCTTCCATCGGGGTATCCCAGTGTGAAATTAATTTCTGAAAATCACTTCTTGTAACATTACGCTTAGGGAAGGAACGTGACCGTGTGAACTTTGATCGAGATGTTGTATGGGCTAGACACTCAAGATAGTGAAAAAAAACCACAAGCCATTTACTTTAGACTATGGAGAATCTATCGCCGGCGAGAACAAGTAGGGGACCGGGCCATATAGGCGTGATATCTTCGATTGATTTTCGAATTCCTCTAAAAAAAATTTGACCGCCATTACGAGTCGAGCAACGCGACAACACCGCACAACAGCTGATCCAGGTCGGTCAAGTCGGTGACGATAATTCAGCGCTGGAAGCATATGGACACGTATAACACACACAAACATTCATCTCACTGTTACAACCCCACTACTAGCCGAAGCGTACGATGTTGCCCGATCAAAATTCGACTGTTACCACTGGAGTCACAAGTCCTTCATTATCTATGAATATTTTCGTTAATTATTGTTTTTCAGACCGGAAAAGTACGCCATAACCCTTCTAATTTGATGAGAAAAATAGTTTGTACCATGAATGATTTATTTAGTCAATTTTGTTTTTCTTTTCAACTGAGTTGTCCACTTGATAGGTTAAACATCCTTAGGAATGCACTTTGTCGTAACACCAGTTGACGTGGATGAGATTTTTCTCTTATTCTTCAATAAATCACTGTTCATTAGTGTCTATAACTCTCCTTATAGACTAAATAATAACTCTGGTATTAAAACCAACGCCCTGAAAAAAACGCCTCTGAAAAATGTGTTTTCACCTCATTCATTCAACTTACGTGGTGCCCCATGAAAAATTGAATCGAGCCTCCGTGACTGTCATTACAGTTGAATCGAACGGCACAAAAACGTCATACGGTGTCTTCGCGGTGACGTACGATCGAGTGAAATGAAGATGGATAGGTCGTGGGTTAATAAACTATGCGAAACTAGCCACCACCGACTCTATATCCATATGACGTCACATGAGAATCGAGGCAATGAAACATGCAGCTAGCCCCTGGGGCTGTGACGTCAGAAAGTAACTTATGGTTGCCTGTCAGAGACGTCAATTCCGAAAAAAAAAGTGTATTCTATCGCGCATTGCAGATAGGGACATTGGCGAAGTGTCGGTGAGTCCGATAAATTCAGTTTCCTCTCGGGATTCTTGGTCAATGTAGGCCAGTGATATGATAGAAAGATGTGAAATAAAATGAAATTGGAACAGCCGAGTTGACGCATTTCTCCGTTGCTGCACTGTAACAACTACACTGAGAGAAAAACGACAAAGTTCTCAAACAAGTCTTACTTGTGCCAAGAAAATGTTTTTTTGAAAA
The DNA here is from genome assembly GCF_001412515.2 of Diachasma alloeum. NCBI lineage: Eukaryota > Metazoa > Arthropoda > Insecta > Hymenoptera > Braconidae > Diachasma > Diachasma alloeum. The sequence continues at coordinate 483,032 of NW_021681205.1, read as the reverse complement.
TCATCACAGAAGGATTTTTTGTGCCAAACATGAAGAGACTGCGTCGGAATGAAAAATTTTTGTCGCTAAAATAGATTTAGTAGTTCAAAAAAAATTGCATTCTCTGTACACGCACGAAATGTCATTTCAAGGGATAGTAGTTTTTCGTTTCGGCTGTCTAATAATCACAGACAAGAAATGAACCCTTAAGTGAAACAATAATAATGATATGATAGCAATTTTGTAACTTAAGGATAAAATATTTGTTGATAAATTTTCCTCTATATGAGATATTTTCAGCCTGAAAAGGCACGGTCTGGTGTGAAATATCCGCCTCTTGAGTCAAATATTTCATTGTTACTGAAAGCAGAGCAACTATTCATGTTTGAGACATTCAATTTTGAGCCAAACAATCGTTTTTTTGTAATTTTCAACTCACGATTTTGTTGGCCCACGCAAAACTTGCTTGAGAACTTGTTCGTTTTTCACTTTAAAAAAAGGCAAAAACCTCTTAATTTCAAGCTCTAGCTTTTCCAACGTAACCCACATTTCCCCATTTTCCTATTCAATCGGGGTGGACAAAGGGCGTTTTTCGGCTGATACTGACGAAAAAAAATATATATAAAATTCACAAAAGTGTATGCAACTGACAGTGTAAAGCCCCGGATTACACAGCCGACAAATAGATTGCTTGGGGAGAGAGTGTCGGATTTCGACATTTCGCTGGCATTGTCATGAAAAAAAAAGTAGAAATGTTGGTACACAGGTATCACTCTGGGTTGGGTTTGTGTGGACGAATGAGAGGAAAAAATGGTCATAGATGTTCTCCGCTGTGTTTTCCACGAATGAATGTGAAAACCCACCAAACAAGATGAACAAGCCACTGAGCTACATGCTCATGTTGACGTTTGTTACATGAGACTCGCGAGCCAAACATTTCGTCGTGTGGTCTAGTTGTATTCATGACTATTGAACGGCAGAGGTGGAGGATCTGGATGGGTGAGGGGGTGGGGGGGGGTCGAGGGGTAATAACTAAATTCATGAAGGCTGGTAGCATGTTTTTTGTGGGCTTCGGCGTGGCACCTTGTTGAATCGATGGTAAACTCAGGCAATAAGGGAGGAAAAAGGGCACATCGGGCTTACGCCACTCGCGTGACGAGCCAATTGGGTTTGAACGTGTACTGGAGGATTGTGTGGATTTTTGGTTGATGGACTTTCGGTTGGGGGTGAGAATAATACAACTATTTTTAGGGTAAATATGATTTCGAAACGCCGTTGGTGAATGTCGTATCCTTGACGCAAGGCCGAATTTAATTTGGGACACGGGGTTTTTTTAATGTCTCGGGAATAGGTGATTGTAATCGCGTAAATGTGGTTGGAGTGAAGAATTTCGTTATTCAGGGTGTGGAAAGTCATGGGACGCCGAGACGGAATGTTGAATACGCGAAGAGACAGGTTGGGTAAAAATTACGTTTGGTTTTTCTGTTTCGTCTACAAGTATATTGATTCAACATGACGAAAGATCTCTTCAGGGGAACTTATAATTGTTCGGCAGAACTAATCTTTTCTCTCTGTGAAAACCTCAACAAATTAATGTCTTATAGTTCAATTTATCAAAGAACCTATAAACCATGAAATGATATAACAGGTAAAAAAACGAAGGGTTAAGATCATTGTCTTATGAATCAAAGGCATTTCTACTTGAATAATATTTCTAATCACTCACTGTTTTTCAACGATAGAAAACATCATATCTATGTGCATTTTCTCCATAAATTAAATTAACGTGACTCCGAATAAAATCACCCTTTTATCGTATATGAATTTCAAAATGCGCTAGCACGAATGACTACAACCAGCAAAAAACATGTCCCCCTAATCTGTATCGCAGCAGGGTTGTCATGAGGGAATTAAATCCGGAAAAGTTGTGTACGCTTTGTGCGGAGGAAACTATAATAAGGGGAGTGAGAACCCCTTTCCGTCAAACGGTGAGGAAAAATTGGGGCAGCGGTCGAGATAATAGTCACTGGGTTGGCAATGTATTTATCATCGCGATAATACTTTTGGCATATTCCTGGAGGAGTGGTTTGATGTCTACAAGTTTTGCGGTTGAAGCATGATGGTTGGTAATGAGGAAAGGGAATTAAGCGGAATTCCATCAATCTCGAGATATTAAATTCCGGGATCTTTCGTTTTGAAATTTCACGAAAAATTACTGTTTTGGCTTCTTCATTATGGATTAATGATTCATTCAATTCAATTTTCAAACAAAATATGAATTTTTAGTAATCGGATATTTGAGAATATATCTACCTGGATTTCCCTGATTTGTATTTATTTTCGTGGAACAATTGAAGTGAAATTGATAGTTTCCATTGGTTTTTACATTAAATTTTGAGTTTTTAATGACTAAATAATATTCCGGAATCCGGTATGTATAATTTTCAAATGGACTCTCAATCGATATTGGGATAAATTAATTCTTTGGATGATAGTGTATGTCAAATTGGTGACTCGAAGACAAGAGGAAACAGGAAAGGAAAGGAAAAGAAAAAAGTGATAGTGACTCGGAGCAGTCCTCAGAGTGAGGAGCTCAATGGCCTCCCAGCAACTTCAAACTGTTCAGGTGATTGCTGGTGGCAATAATAATTCAATAATCCCGAAAGAATGTCCCAAAATACGACCAATTGCCCCTTGAAACCCACTAATAATTCGCAAAACCCCCAATTGCTAGCCGAAAAGGCAAATCCACGGAGAAAGAACGTATGAAAATACTTCCCCGAGTGCTCCTCGTGATTATTGCCCGATCTCACTTAAATTCGGACGGCGCGTCGTCAGTACATGCCACCTCTCATAGACGCAATGTACAATATTTCAATGCGACGAAATCCCCGGAATATTATTCCAGAATTGACGATAAAATATTCCGGATTCCGGAATATTATTCCGGAATTGAGGATGAAGTATCCCGGATTCAGAAATACACATATTCTTGATTCCAGAATATTATTTACACCCGAATATTCTACACCCACTTTATTTTACTATCACAAATCGCTAGTAGTGGATGTTAAATTCTATAAAATCAGTGACGTGTCCCTGCGCAAGCAAAGCTTTCATTCCTCTCTCTTGGGAAAGGTCCTGACCCGATTTCCTCCTAATGACTCGACATTCAAACAGACCAGTCACCGAAGACAGCATTGTCCCGATTGATTACAGTGTCAATGTACATCAGATGAAATTGATGCAGGTTGACGTGAGCTGTGTGGTCTAGACTATTATCCCGGAATATTGACTCAACCGATACAATGATCAACATAAGCACGGATGAGGTAGACAGGCATTACCCTCTGGCGTATGGTATATACCCGTATCCTGTTATTCTGTAATAGTCGAACAGTGTCTTGGAGGTCGTCACGAAACATGGATGGGCGACGTGACGTTCCAAACCCGAGACAACTTCACTCGGGTCGTGGCGGGGGGGGGGGGGGG